>NC_091742.1:17049900-17197400 GCF_043380555.1 Nothobranchius furzeri
GTCCAGTTGCCTTCATCAGAACCCTTTTGGAACACTCGTAGGGGACGACCGACGCTTTCACTTGTTTAAAATCCATTTCAAAGTGCTTCTACTAGTTTATAAATCACTCAATGGCGTGGGACCAAATACATGTCAGATCTCCTTCCTGTATCTACGCCCAGCAGGGCTCTGAGATCCTTAGGAGGCGGTCAGCTGGTAGAACCGGGTCAGAACCAAACAGGAGAAGCTGCTTTTGGCTACTGTGCTGCTCACAGATGGAATCAGCTTCCTCGTGACCTCAGAGGTGTCCCAGCTCTGGAAACTTTTACACCAAGATTGAAAACACAGTAGCTGTTCACCCTTTAATTTTAACTTGCATTTTCTGTCCCGCAGGTTTTAATGTTTGCTCATGGAAAGCACATTGAATGGTTTATAAATAGAGCAGCCTCGCCTTGGTTTGTGCCCTTCTTACCTGGAATTTGTGAACAGGCAGAGAGTCGAAGAACTCATGAGCCACAAAGATGCTGAACCCTGGAGAAAGAGACCCAATGAGTGAGTTTAACAGCCCTAACCCTAACCTCAGCGCTGTCAGATGTCTACCTGACCCACTCTGAGCTGCTGGTGTGGGCTGGTTCAGAGAAACCAGAACCAGAGCCATTCTCTGGCTCCAGGTCCTGATTTTAAAGATGTTTATTTGAGCATAAGATGACACATTTTAAAAATAATAACCACATAAAAAATAAACACCCAGAGGAAAGCAAAAGCCTAGGTCCAAAGGGGGCTGATTTAACCCCACCCTGCATCAACCTCAGATTTACAAAGTTCATGTTTAAAGAGCAAGTCAACCCCTACCAGTCTAACTGCACTCCCACTTCATGTTTGAAAAATGCAACACATGCTGTTGCCTGGCAGACCGAGAGGGCGGAGCTTCTAACACATACACACACACAGGCTCATGACAGCATTGTGGCATCATAACGTACCAGTTTACATCATAGCATACCTCTTAGCCAATAGCGGTGGCAGATTTAAATGAAAATACAGTGCAGAGTTTTTACCTGACAACGGCACAACACTGCCAGTTTTAGGCAGAATATTTAAATTTTAACTAAGATGCACTGAAGTGCCAAATTATTGACGACACGTGTCTGCAGCACGATTAGACACTCGTTTATTTAGTTTATCAGCAAAAAAAAATTATTTGGGGGTGACTTGCTCTTTAACCTCCGACTAAAGATCCCAGCATCTGTTTCTGATCCAGCCATCTAAATAACAAGGATAAAGACTAATTATACACATATTTACCATAATAACAATAATAATGATATGAATACATAATCAACTATCATCCTGCTCCTACATTTAACAATGTGTCACCCCGTTATTATATCAGATTTATAATTAATGACATAAATAAATAAATAAATAAATAAATAAATAAGCAAGCAGTAAGGTAGTCATTTATAATAGAGAAAGCACTGTTTAGCCTTATGAATTATTGACATAATCCAGACTGAAGAGAGAGATTACAGACGTAAGATCATCCAGTACTTCCTTAATTAGCATCATATCTACGTCGTTGATGATTTTAACAAAGGTTTTCATCTGCTCTGCACGTGTGGGAGGGAGACAGACAGACAGATGGTGTCTAGATTATTTCCCATCAGTGAATTATCGATGACCTTATTTCCATTCTGGGGAATTTCTGCTGCTAACTGGCGCCCGATGTTAACAAAAACTCATTTTTCAGCCCATCATCAATAAAATAGTCTGGATGTGTGTATTTTACTCCATCTTTAACTACCTTATTTAATATCCCCATGCTCCTCTGACATTGTTATTAGGAGTCATTTTTCTTTCTCCAGGCATGTTTTAACCCGTTTGTTAACCACGGACACGTGTTGGCTTTGTTCCTGTTACACCTTTGATGGAGGATGTAAGAATTTACCATCTTCTCTGTACCCAGATCCTGTTTTCTAGCTCATTCCTGAGTGGCTAGCTCTCTTCGTAGCCGTTTTGAAACACTGATCTGCTGCGGCTTGTTTTCCTGACATGAGTGTATTTGTACATTGTGGAAAACGTGTTATCTGGGTCCAGGAACAGTGTGGGACAGGGATCCTGTCTGCCTGTTGAACTACTTTCTATGGAATCAACACCTTAGACAGACGTGACTTGGTGACCTGATGCTACACACCTGCAGGGACATCCTCTAAACAGCGGTACCATGACACCGGCAGTCCAGCAGCAGTTGTACCATGACGGTAAACCGGGTCCTCCTCACAGTCCGCCTTCTGGCTCCCGCCTCCAGTCAGGGTCTGAGCCTGAAAGTCACTCAGAGCTGGACTCACCTCCATCAGGTGGAGAGACACAGAGGCTCCGCCCAGAACCGACTGCAGTTGACCGAACACCTGGAGACGTAAAAACGGCTTAATTGAGCCGGATCTTGTCGGAAAGAGCAGGGGAACAGTAACGATGAAAAAACTACCGTTGTTGAAAGACACGTGTGTTAACTTAGAAACTGTGGGCGCAAGTTTTAAATGTCAACCCCCCACCCCATGCTCCGGCATCTGTTTCCCTTTAACCCTCCTACTCCTTATGGGTGAGCCCGCGAGGAAAGTTGACCATTCAGCAGGGTTGATGGTTTATCCCTTCAGGTCCACGTGACAGGGGTGAGGAGTGAGCACCACCTCACCCATGCCACATGGACCTGAAGGGATGAACCATCAACCCTGCTGAATGGTCAACTTTCCTCGCGGACTCACCCATAAGGAGTGGGAGGGTTAGTGAACTTTGGTTTGACGTCAGTATTTGCTTTCCAGGAACGTTAGATTTCCAAAATGAGCACTGCGTAAAAACCATGAGTAACTGGGGCGGGGTTAGACTGCACCTGCTTTCAGTGTTCTGGTCCAATCACGAGTCCTAAACCAGAAGACTAGATGAGACCAACGTGAGTCTAATCTGATCCAGAACAACATGAAGAACAGCAGCAGACCCGTTTCTGGAGGAGCAGGACAATGAAGCTCATTCTACACAAAGTGGTCTGATGGGATGAACCCAAAAACAGGAGTCCAGAACTTCTCATCCCAGCTGATAAAAACAAGTCAGTTCTTACTCTGAGGACATCGGCTGCCAGAGATCCGTTCCCTGGTCCGAGTTCAACCAGCTGCAGCTGTTTGGGTCGCCCGGCTGCCATCCACTCACTGATGATCCAAACACCGAGCAGCTGCAGGAGCAGACATGTCAGAACCAGTCAGAACAGCACCAAGGTTCTGGTGTGCTTCCACCATCATTCTAAGGTTCTCCTCGCATCTGTGGCTTCTACTGATGTCTGCTTAAGGCCAATAAAAACACAAGCCTGCTTTTTCTGTTGGCATCATGGCCGGGCCTGAAAATAAGAGAGAGCCATTTTTGGTTCTTTTTTAAACACAGATAAGGGTTTTCTTTACCTTGCTGACATTTCATTTGTGGCTGCAAACTTCCTCAGAGCCGACGCTGATGGTGACTTCACTTCCTACTCCGTTTATCTGTGGGCAACAGAGGATGTTGTCGCCCTCTGCTGCCCGCTCTCCCCTCTCCGATGATGCAGTCCCATGCACGATCCAATGAGTAAATGGATAAACGGAGTAGAAAGTGACGCCACCATCAGCGTCAGCTCTGAGGAAGTTTGAAGCCACAAATGAAACGTCAGCAAGGTAAAGAAAAACCTTTCCTGTGTTTAAAAAAGAACCAAAAATGGAATTTGAAGACAAACACAGCAATAACGTACAAAAGAGGTTTAAAGAAAGAGCCATGTCATTTCTCCTCTGCCCTTACATTTGTCAGGGGCACAACGGTTGACCACGATCAGCCGACCGAAGGCCAGAGGCGGATTTAGCAATTTGGGGGCCCAAGGCGAACACAGACATGGGGCCCCTTACACTAAATTTTCAACAATCTGACCTTTAACTGGATTTGCGAAACTCTCCCCTCTTCTGACATGATTTATTATCCTTTTTTATTAGTCATCCTCTTTTTTTCCTGTATTTCCCTCCCTTTGAGCGCTTTCAATATTTGCTCTGCTTTCTTTTTCCTGTCAGTGCTCCTGTGCTTTTGCCTTTGTGTTTTTTTCTATTTTCCATTTTGGTTTATGTTTTCCTCCCTTTAAACATTTTCCATTGTCTTTCCTTTCTGCTTCCTTTGATTTTTACATCGAAAACGACGTCACTTTCAGAAGTGAAAATAAAAGCTTTTATGAAACATGCAGCTTCTTTCTCTTATTGGAGCCACTAGGATAACTTAATTTCATGCTTAATGTTTTGACTATCGCTTTGAGTTTGTTACGAACGCCCCGCCTCTCTTCTTACTCTTATTTGTGGTCTTATGGCACTTGGCAAACAACAATTTGGTGCATTACTGCCACCAACTGGATTGGAGTGGAATGACTACCAATCACTTTCGGTTTGTGCATCATCGTCTTAATAACCCTCTTATGACCATAATTATAACAGGGCCGCCTGGTATTTTTTTTATCTTATGGCTGTAAAATTGTAATAAAAAGTGCAAAGTGTGTGTAACTCTTCTCCTTTTTTCAGAACAACCTCAGCTTTCAGTGTTTGGTTTGTATTTAGAATTTATTTCTATTAAAGCCTTTAAATAATCAGCTTAAAAGAGAAAAAAGCAAAAAACGGATTTGAATTTTTTACATTTCTTACTGAACAGGAACTTCAAAATGACTGGGCAAACAATTTAAACTTTGATCTGTAATGCATCTAATCTTAAAAAAGTGTGAACCTTGGTATCTTTTTTAGCCGTTTTAAGACCATTTAGTTTTGTAAACTTTCAGACGTTTTTATTTGATGTGGTAGATCTTGAAGCAGTTTCTCTCCAGCTGCAGGCAGAGTGCTGCACACCTCACACCGCCATGGGGTGCTTCACTTGCACACCGTGAACTGCTATACAAAAACTTTTGTTTTAGCAAAAAAAATTGTTTATTGTAAAAAGAAATAATGCTGGAATGAAGCTGAATCTTACAATTAGCAAATAGTTGAGGGTTGTTCAAATAAAAAAAATAAAGACTGAACAAACATTCATACCCTGGTTCACCGGAGATCTGTCCTTCGTGGTCACTGTCTTCAGATATAAGCCTTCTGGGACACCTAACAGATCGTGTTGATTTTCTTTGAGGCATTTCCATAATTTCATGCTGGCTTTTATGCTGATTAGCTTCCCCGTTCCATTTTCCGCTTTCACCGCGGCGCTGCGCTCGGTTTCAATCAGGCTGTACAGCAGAATTTCCCCTTGTAGCGATGTTTTCCATAACTCTGATTGCTTCATGCTATAGATCGTTGGAAAGCTGCTTTTACGTACTTAGGAACTGTTGGAATTTTTTTAATCTGATCAGCCATTCAAAAGTTTTAAAACGGGGCATTTTGGATGACAAACTCAGCATATCTCTGAATCTGTGTTGTGATTGGTTGCACTCAAGACAGGGAATCCCGGTGGAGACCGTAATGTATTGCATATGCACGAAAAGCCCCATTTTTAATCTTTTCAGCACTTTTGGAATCTTAATGATATCTTGAACGGTTCAGGAATTATGGTAATGAGAAGTGCGCATGTCCAATCCCGTCTGTGGCGAAAGGATGGTAATAAGAATATTGTGGCATTAACAGAGGGGTGCCGGCAGTCAGGGCTAGGGGCCCCCCAACACAAGGGGGCCCCAGGTGGCCGCCGACCTATGCCTAATGGTAAAACCGCCACTGCCAAAGACACTGCACAGCCCCATGAGAAGTCAACAACTCAGACAAATACTGAGAGGCAAGAACATTTTGTTATTTAAAAACAAGTAACAACATTTTAAAATCAATTCTGTACCCGACCAGAAGCCAGCAAAGGCCTCAAAGAACCGGTGAAATATGGTCATACTTTTGGGTACCAGTTAAACTATACTGAGTATTGTATTGGTGGTATTGTGTACCAGGATAATGCCAGTACGAGTCAAACTGAGGAGGTCTACACGCTTACTGCAGAGGGGATGAATGACCTACGGCAGCGTTCTGTTTTACATCTGGGATGTCTCAGTCTGCCTCTGAAGGAGCTGTCCATGGTCTCCACAGTGGAATGCAGTGGGGTGGGACGGGCTTTTAAAATGGTGGTCATCTTCCCCAGCATCCTCCTTTCACACATCTCCTCAACTGAATCCAGTGGGCAGCTCAGAACTGAGCTAGCTAGCTTGTTCAGTTTCTTCCTGTCTCGGTCAGAGCTGCCTGCACCCCAACAGACCAGCAGAGTGGATAACAGAGCCAACCACAGAGTGATAAAAGGGTTCTAGCAGCTGGGAATTAACTGTGAAGGACCTCCGCCTCCTCAGGAGGTGGAGGCGGCTTTGGTCCTTCTGAAACAGAACATCTGTGTTGTTGGACCAGTTCAGTTTGCTGTGAACACCAAGGTACTTAAAGGTATCCACCACCTCTGAGGAGAACCTCGGCTAATTAGAACCATCTCCAAAACCTGGACATGAGAACCAGAGCATAAACATGTTTGCAAGCCTCCAGGTACTGTTTCAGGGATTCCAGAAGCTCACCTCCCCAAACACCTGGCTGATCTCTGGAGACGTGATGAAGTCTCCATCGGGTCCCAGCATGTTGTTCCTCACATAGTAACCCTAAAGGAGAAGACAGGTCAGTCTGAAGAGCAGCTCCAGTAGAAAAACCATCCTAAGATAGGACAAACAGGTCCATTCAGAACCAGCAACTAGAACTAAGGTCCAAACTGTCAGGTTCACTTAGTCTGGGCTCTATGAAGATAAACATGGACCTGTCTCATGTTTCTACTGTTGCTCTGACTCTAAACGTCCTGCCACAATTCGAGAAGAAATAAGAACAAAGTCCTCTCTCCAGAGGTGGTCTGATGATCAGCTGATCAGTTTGAAGGAATAATAAATAAAATGTTCTGGATAACAGGAATGTTACGTACCGTCACTGGGTTGGTTAGAACCTCCCTCATGTACTCAGCCACAGACACTGGACCAGTGGCTTTTATTTTGGAGGTCAGATGTTTGAGCATGGATGGCTGGGACTTCCTGTAGTCTGATGGAGAACTGCAGAAGATCCTGGACTGAGCTGACCTCCATGCCACTGTCCAACAGATTATTGATGTTAGAACAACTGTTTCTGAGCAGCGCAAAGACAACATTAAACAGAACCGATCAGAGTAGCTGCTGTTCTCCATCCCAGAGACCACCGGAACAACTTTTACTGTTCAACGTCTGTCTGACGCAAAGACTGAGATCCAGTTCTGACCTAACCCTAACCCATTGTAAGCCCCACTACATGACCCTACATTCATCCATTCACACTCTGATGGTGATGAGCTACACAGCTGCCCCTCTGTGTGTTTACCATTCCCACCCTACAACAAGATGTCTGACTTTAACAGCTGATGTTATTAACATCATGTTATTATTAGTGACGCATGAATGGAAGATTTGAACCCAACAGCACGGGAGAAAAGCCAAACAAGCTAAAAGTAACGCTAGTTCCTGTAAATAATTACCGTCTTCTACTTGGTAACGCTTTGATGCTGCAGAGTTCGTCTGAGCCTGACAAGAACCCAACCAGAACCAGAACCCTGACGAGCTTCTGTTCTACAAAGCAGCACTTGTTCTTACCTGTTGCAGGTGAGCTGACAGCGCGGATGAAGGCTCTGCTCAGCCTCATTCCGCCTTTGAACAGGTAAAACACACCTGTGTGCGTCACACCAACCAGTGAGCCGTTAGCATGACACAATGTTTAGCTGCTAGTTGAAGGCGGGAATTAACAAAGTTGCAGTCGGACTTGGGACTAAGCCCTCCGTTTTCAAATATGAACACAAAACTACTTAAAAAGGTAAAAAGTCGCAGGAGTCGCGTGAAAACGAGCTAACTGCTAACACAAGCGGCGCTTCTTCTTCTTCGTGTTTATTGGCGGGTGGCATCTGACTTCTAGTTGCATTTCCGCCACCTACTGTGCTGGAGTGTGAGTCGGAGTAAGAGCGTAAAAAAACTAAATTCTATTCAACAAACCACTGTGTTTTAGACTCAGTAACCAACTTATATTTCCTTTCTTCACCATTTAACAAATTCTTTACATTTATCACTCCACCTCCCATGTTTTTTAATTTCTCCCTGAGTTGTCCTCTACTTTCCTCATATTTTATGCAGTCACATAAAACATGTTCCACTGTTTCTCCCCCCACCCCACAAACCTGTGGGATGTTTCCCTATCAGATGCATCGTATTATTAAGCCCAATCTTGATATTATTCTTTGATCTCTACTATTCATTCCTATATTTTTCCATTTTCCTACTTTCCCTTGTATCTGAAATAAATGTCTTCCTTTCTGGAACCAGAAGTTCTGCTGGGTCCCGTATTTATATGTCGATGGTCCCGCACCAGAACATCTTTACTTCAGTGGCGTGTACAGGCTTTTTCAAATGGGGTGGCCCAGGTGGGGTACCAGTAAGTGGGGTGGGGGCACCACATCTGTATTATTATTTTTTTTGTATTCTAGTGAATTTGTGAGCTCTACTTTGTGTCACGTCCATTTTCTCCCCTCTTCAGGAACATTTTCTTTTCCTGTTTTCTGTAGGTTGTCTTCTCATTTGAACGGTTTTGTGGTGGTTCTTGGTGCACCACCACCAGCTGGAGTGGGATGAAGAGCAGGACTCTAAGGCCCTGTCCACACGTAGCCGGGGATCTGCCAAAACATAGATATTTTTCTACGTTTTGGCCTGTCATCCACACGAAAACGGAGTTTTTTCACACGAAAACGGATCTTTTTAAAAACTCCGGCCAAAGTGAAGATTTGCGTTTTCTCTGTTTTGGGTGTCTGCGTGTGGACGGACAAAACCGGAGTTTTAAGGTCCGCAACGTCACTTTCCGCGACACAAAAATTCTGAATTCACGTGTGCGACCTGTGTTTACACTAGCCGGCATCATGGAAGCCCTCGGCGCTGCGCTCTGTCACTACCCGATCCATCAATTGTCCAAGCGCTTTTTGCTGGTTTGTGTTTGCAAGAGGAACTACTGCTCCTGGCGCAAGACCACAGTCGATCGACGAGGTTAAGAATGGGGGAGGTACTGCCGCCTACAGGTCTGGCATGTCCTTAACAACGTATTTATCCGGGTACGTGTGGACAGTTTTGTTTTAAAACAAGGTGGTGTGGATGCAAGTTTTTGGAGGGGCGGATATTCGTTTTCAAAAAACCCCGGCTATGTGTGGACTAGGCCTAAATATTATTTATGTCAATATGAACAAATAAATATTAATAGTAAGGACTGGAGCCAGAAACCAATGTGAACAATGGATGCAGCAATCTACTGCTGGTAGGATGGAAAACGCAAAGCCTTTTGGGGACAGTTAGTCAAATTAAACAGAACTCAGTGGGGTTGCAGGTGCAAACCCAGGCCACACCCCTTTTCCTTTCACCAGATCATTAAATCTCCCTCTACCGTTGAGAAATGTAACTTCTTTAGTTTTGATGAGCTTTTTTGGTTTTCCAACTGAAATGATTCTTGGAGTTTGGTGGAAGAGGATTTGTTCTCATCAGACCAGCTGCTTGAGCCCGTTTACCTGAAAACGGCATAGAACCAAATATACCAGAAGTTCAGCTTTTTAGACTCCAGACCCAGATGTTCTACCAGGAAAAACAGGAAGTCACTGCAGTACATGTGGAGGAGCTCCTCCATTTCTTTGCTGAGTTGGGACAGCAATGATAGCTCAGGAACACATTCTGTGGCTGGAGGGTTGCTGGTTTGACACCCCGATTCATGTCAGTCGTGTTCTTGGGCAGGATACTTGACTCCCCCACACCTGCTGGTGGAGGGGACTGTGTCCCAGGACCACTGTTGCTACCATGTGACCTCCATTACCACCAGTGACTACATTTACATGCAGCCAGTGTTCAGAAGAACCCGTTAACATGCACAAGACTTACCCCTGTATACATGGAACGTCTGAGATCCCCAAGTCTCTATAGCTGGAGAGGATAAGAAGTTCTGGACTCATCCTCAGGCTCATGGATGCGTCGCCACATTGGAGACAGGAACAAGCGCTACTCAGCCAAAGTTTCATCACTAGCAACATTTTCTAAGTGACACGTCTCTCTGAGAGAAAGGGTTTGAAAACACTTGCTTCAGTGAGAGGAACCTTCCTGCACGGTTCTTCAGCGAGCTGTGCTGAGCAGTATAACGCTCAGATGTGAATCTTATCCTGATTGATGGAGCTGCCTCCGTGATGAGCGTACCGATAAAAATGTCAGCGCATCTGCAGGCGTCGGGGGATTCGTTCCAAACAAGCAGTCTCTAGGTTTCTTTACCAAAATAAAATGTCAAATACAGGAAATATTCGATCAATGTGAACCCTGCCACTGTTGTGCCTTCTTGTGAAAACGTGACTGATTTTACTCCTACGCAGTCTTTGGCTCTCCTGTACAGATCTCTGGTTAGCTGCCATGCTGGTTTTAAATGAGCTCTAGGGTTAGGGTTAACACCAGAGCCGCCATCTCCATCCCCGTAAATGAGGGAGAAACCAAGTCATCGGATTAAAAAGGAGACGTGACGCTAAGAAATCAGC
This sequence comes from Nothobranchius furzeri, assembly GCF_043380555.1. Lineage (NCBI taxonomy): Eukaryota > Metazoa > Chordata > Actinopteri > Cyprinodontiformes > Nothobranchiidae > Nothobranchius > Nothobranchius furzeri. The sequence goes on from NC_091742.1 coordinate 17,060,473, forward strand.
ACCTGGCCAGGCCCGGTAGGACCCGCCCACCACGCCGCAGCTGCTGAGGCACCCAGTTTTCACGGCTCTTTGATGGGAAAAGGTCGCCGAGCCCTGCTCTAATAGAACATGCAGAGCACACCTTAGGAAAGGGTTACCCCAGGGGTAATAACCGGTTTTTAGACCCCGCTCACGAGCATAACTGGGTTTTACTGGTGTTTAGATGGCTTTGTAGAATCAGGTCATTGCAAGTAACCAGGTTTTGAATGGGTTCTTAGCTGCAGGACTCAGAACCAGACCCAAACGGACCGTAAAGGGGCACTAACCCAAACACACACAGCACGAACAGCCAACACTTTATTCTGTTTGGTTCATTTACAGCTGGAATTCTGGGAATTCAAACACCACATCTTTTCCTGTCAACTTCTTGTAGACGCCGGAGAAGGTCTCCACCTGAAACAAGAAGCAGCACATCAGTCAGGAACCACATTCAGGACTGGACACATCACAGTTCAGAATCTGTGTCCTGCATGGTTTGGCTCCCCAGTAACGGCCCCAAAGGACTCTGGGAAGTTGTAGGAATATGCAGGACGCCCGTCCTCACCAGCCAGCAGCCGGGGACGGAGCTTTCTGTTCGACAGCGTGGAACGGGACTGTACGTCTCAGCTCAGAGCTACGCTCCCATACGCCACCAGGACAGAGCCAGGAGACACTCGCTGGATGTCCATGTCGGAGACAAACGCTGAACCTTCAGCTTTACTGGATCAGAGGTCACGCAGCAGCAGACCTCACTGGTTCTACCAGAACCTACATCCTAAATCAGCTGGCCTGCCTGTAACCCTGACAGAAGCAGTGAAATGGCCCAAATCCCTTGGTTCTGGTGGTTTCTCATGCTGGAATCGGACCATGTTCTATCAGAAGACCTCTGGGTCCAGCCTGTGCAGCAGAGGCCTGAGCCCCGGTTCTACAGATCCACCGAACCAGGTGTGTTGGAGCAGAAACCAGAGTCCAGGACCCAGTACCTACAAACCGGTGCGCAGGAACGGTTTTACGGCTGCTTGCATGTATGTGCGTAGCAGCAACAGTAGTGATGGAGGTTTTATTACCATTAGGACACCTATGGATGCCACGTGTTACGCTAAAGATCCTGCTGCGTTAACTCGCTCCTCCTCAACAGACGAGCTTCTTACAGTTTACCTTAGCCTAAGTTCACCTTGACTTATTTCTTCCCCACTAAAGTTAACTTTTGTATTTATACTTTTTATTTAGCCAAGTTAGGTTACGTAAATTAGATTACTTATGTTATTGTTTGTTGCCCAGGTGTGAATGACTAGCTGTATAAATAAGTTACCGGGTGTGGAGTAGCGAGTGATGGCTGCGAGGGCATATGGTTTTCTAACACACACACACACACACTAAAGTAGTTTGGTAAGCTATCATCTTGTCTAGACGGCACACAGCTGATCACTAGAAGCTAATGATGGCACATTAGAGCATCCTGGTGCACTAAGCTCTACTTTTATGCACGACACGATTAGTTGACTCTTAAAACAGCCGTTTGTGGCGTCGGCAGGAGGAACAGCATCTAGTGGTGGGACAGGGAACCACAACACTGAAGGTCAGTAATGATGTCAGTGGAGAACAGCTGCAGAACCTAGAGACACCTGCGACCCGCGTGAACCTGACACGTAGCATGGCTGGTCTGCTGATCAAAGCCTACTGGTTGTGCAGCACCAGGCTTAAGACCAAAGGTGACAGATCATTTGCTGCTGTGGCCTCCAGACTCTGGAACCCTCTACCCCTGAGCCTGAGATCAGTGGACTCAGTGGTCTCCTCACCTGTTCAGGCTTTGGTGTGACCTTCACCACTCTTTATTCTGCTCTCCCCACCTATTCCACCTTCCTCAGGATCCACCGATTTCCCTTTTTCCTATTCACTCTCTCTTTAACATTTTTTAATCACAATTGTCTATTTTTTGCTTATTTGAAATATATTTTTAACCATTTTCTAAATTCTTTTATATTTTTGCATTTTTTGTTTTTGTGAAGCGCCTCGTGATTTTTATCTTGAGAGGCGCTATAGAAATGATATTTTCTTTTTCTGCTGTTGGATCACACTGTGATGGTTGGCCGTGGAACGACTTAGAGCTGGCTCCGTCTGAGGAGCTGAGTCAGAGTTTGTTTTGATTTTTTCCTCCTTTCTTGCTCCCCTTCTCCGTTTTTCAGCTGCACACATTTGGTCAAAACTCCTCGACAAGACTCTGCTCCTCATCTGCAGCAGCAGGAGGAGGAGGGTTAGGGTAACTCACAACCATCTTCTCAGCAGGATCTACAGATGTTCCTGTGGGATTATCTCAGCTTTTCTACCTGTAAGTAGTTTAGTCTATAATTAGTTAACTCACTTTAGTTTTGTTATTTAAATGAATTTGCTGCTGTTTAGTGTTGGACAGGTAGAAATTATTTAAAGGGATACTTTACAACTTTCCCCCATTTTTAAATCCTCTTCCTGAGCCAGTCTGTGCTAAAACGAGCCTTTACAGGGTTGATAACGTCACTCAGACCCCACCCCCTCTGTAGAAGTGCAACCAGCACATTCAGTGTGGCGAGCTGCAGCAGGTTTTATATCATGAACCCATCTGAGACGTTTGACTTGGTGATGAATCCCTTCTGTAGATGCTAATGAAGCAGGGGAGACGTTTCACCGAGGAGATCAGTCTGGCCTTTGGTTCTACTCAACAAACACCAGAGGTGCTAAAAACAAGCCCAACCCGCCTCGTCTTTAAATAAAAAGTTGATTTAACGGCAGTTTGTAGGTTGATCAATGATTTCACTCATTTACATCATTTCTGGTGATGAATTAATTGTAAAACAAAAAATGCGAGGAGCCCTTTGAGCCAAAAGAGCCGGTTCATTTTAGTGAGCCGAGCCTCGAGAGCCGGTTCTCCGAAAAGAGTCTGTTCATTTTAGTGAGCAGAGGCGTGAGAACCGGTTCTCCTACAAGAGTGAGTTTGCATCACTTGTGTCCGCCACCCTTTGTGAGCTCGCCGGATACCTTGAGCTGACTCAATGGCGTGGCGTCTCCACACTGACGCAGGAAGAGAAGCATAAATCAGGCGTAGGGGTATCTGGGCTTTAGAGGATGTGGTGTGACCAAATATGGTTAACAAGGACATTTCCATATATATGTAAATGACAATTAACACGAGCACCTGGGTACGCACAGGAAGGAGGAACATGGTACGATTGACCTACGCATGTTTCATACGTCAGGGTTTGGGCGAGTTTATGGTAGGGAGGAACATCGGAGAGCTTCTATCAATGTTTGATGAGTGAGGACCCTGCAGGACCAGATCACTAAAGGTTGGTTTATGCTTGACGCGCCCGCAAGGTTCGCACGGGTCCGCGTGCAAAAGTTGCGTCATTTTAACAACCACACCCCTCCACACGGCCCAAACTTTTCGCACCGCGCACCTCGGAAATTTTCTAACCACGCGGACAGTCGGACGCGGAAAAACACGGCGGACCGGCAAGAACTAGTATGGCAGAGGTTCGTAAATACAGACATTTGTATGATTCGGCTCTCAAAGATCACCGTGATCAACATGTTGTTAATAATTCTTGGAGAGAAATAGCTCGCACCGTCGGAAAAGACGAGGACGCCGTTAAAAAATGCTGGAATGCCATGTTGTAAACAGTGATTTCCACTTCTACTATGGTGTAGTGTTGGATGCATGCTGTAGAGCTCCATGCTGCCCCCTACAGTTTGGGAGAATATTGGCTCACCGCAGAGACAAGCCACATGAACCATAAACGCTGCGAGTTGTGAAGCGCGTTCCATCCGCGAGCCGCATCACCAAGCGGAAAGTGAATGCGTCAAGCATAAACCAAGCTTAAAACCAGGCGGAACCGTCTGGTTTGGAATGACTTTAGTTGATTACAACTGATTTTAATATAAGTGAAACCAGACGAATGCTTCCAGGCAGTGCCACCAAGACCCGGGTCACATGACCTACTTTGTGTTCTACGTTGTTCTGCTGAGCCTTGTCCAGGTGGACCTTGATGAGTCGGCTGCTGTCTAGCTTCACTCGGATCCTCTTGCCCACAATCTCACTGGGGAACACCAGGTCCTCCAAGATGGCGTCATGGACTGAGGTGAGGGTTCGGCTGAGGGAGAAAAACAATGTTCTGCATCAGGTTTCCCTTTAGAGATTAGAGACATCACAGTCCTGCTTCAGCAGCACAACAAGCCTAGCCCTGGACCAGACCAGAGCCACCAGGATTACAGGTTCATCAGAACTTTCCTAGCCAAGTGAAAATCCACCAGAAAGATTTCAGAGATGGGACAATAAAACATTCTCAGAACCAGAACATGTGTCCTGCATGGTTTGGCTCCCCAGTAATGGCCCCAAAGGACTCTGGGAAGTTGTAGGAATATGCAGGACGCCCGTCCTCACCAGCCAGCAGCCGGGGACGGAGCTTTCTGTTCGACAGCGTGGAACGGGACTGTACGTCTCAGCTCAGAGCTACGCTCCCATACGCCACCAGGACAGAGCCAGGAGACACTCGCTGGATGTCCATGTCGGAGACAAACAGGATTTTTCAGCAGGATCAGATTCATGAGGAAGAACTAGTTCTAAGACGGTCTGGATTTACAACACAGACTTACTAACGACGACTTGTCTTCCCGCCACCCAACGGTCCGTGTCACCAGGAACCGTTTCCCAAGAAATGGAAAGTTTAAAGATTTAAATTATGATTGATCTGAAAGCTGCTGGAAGGAACTTTCACAGAGTTCCTGCTTTTATCCCTGATCTAAACTTTACGTAACTGATTCAGATGATTCATCAGAACCAACCCTTCTAGGGTCTTTTAGTTCCCCGTTTGTGAACAGTCCTGTCAGGATTCCTCCTCTACTTGTTCCAGAAAGATCAGAGTTGATTCAACTCATCCAGCTATGACCCAGGACTGGATGTGGACCCGACACCGCTCACTCACCTCCTCGGACGCTTCTGTTTATTCTTTGTGCGACTTTTCCTGGTGGGTTTGGGAAGAATCCTCCTCTGAAACAGAAAACAACTTCAGAACCAGAACCAAGTATGCTTTCGCTCAAAACAACCCTGTTAAGACCCGATGTCATGTGTCCTGCATGGTTTGGCTCCCCAGTAACGGCCCCAAAGGACTCTGGGAAGTTGTAGGAATATGCAGGACGCCCGTCCTCACCAGCCAGCAGCCGGGGGCGGAGCTTTCTGTTCGACAGCGTGGAACGGGACTGTACGTCTCAGCTCAGAGCTACGCTCCCATACGCCACCAGGACAGAGCCAGGAGACACTCGCTGGATGTCCATGTCGGAGACAAAGTGACCCTTATGCCCCTTTTCCAAAAGCACTCTTCAGCATGACTCGGGTGGGTTTGTTGCGTCCCATGTTGTGTTTTGGTCTCACGATGATGACCTCACATGACGAGCACACCCACTAGACCCTGCCCCATGCCTTGCGTCCTACACCAAGCTGTGTGCAGCAAAGAAAGGAGGCCTAACAGGATGGCCACAGACCTGCCAACCACATCAAAATGTTTGGAGTGCTGCATGCTCTGTGTGTTTGCAGACTTTTCCAACTCTGCTGCTGTTCACCCTATAATATCCCTAATATCCCATTTCCTGGCAGGAAACATCTGCAATAGTCCAAATTATCATGCATTTTAATATTATAAGCTTACCTTATACAAGCCAATAGCAACAAGCTACTTGCTTTGAATTATTTCAAAACTTAATCAAAAATAATAAAACTGAATACTTTTGCAACAGGAGGTTGTTTTTAACAATGTAATACAACACTGGCCTAAAGCATATGCACACACCACTGGGGCTAATTTATACATGACCTGCAACTCCCTGGTGGCTCACGCCCACGCTAGAATTTCACTAAAGCATGCTGAGGTAGTTTAGAGGGCCAGAAATTTTTAATAGATTTTTTTCCCCTCATTAATGTGGCTAAATTTTTTCATTTTTTAATTCTTTCTGTTTTATTTAATTCATTTATTGTTGATTGTACACAAGCTGAAGTGGTTCCCTTTCTAGTTTCTCATGTGGAAAGGTTCATCCCAGATTATTTTTCCACTTCCTGCATGTTACCAACACGATAATCCAAACCTACAACACCTCACATAACTAAGTTACCTTTAGTGGACTTTAACTGATCTACTTAAGTTTGCACATTCACCAGCTGTCTGTCATGGCTTTTGTTGTTGAAGTAGAATAATGTGGTCCAGGTTTGAAGAGTAAGTGTTGTAGTTTAGAGCTGGACCAGATCTACGGGTGGATTAGACGAAACTTGTCTATTTTTTCAACTGTAACAAATCAAATGAAGATGCACCAATGTGAACTTTCTGGGCCGATACCGATATAAATATCACCGTTATGGTTGATAACAGATATTTGCAGATATGCAGACATTAATGCTTCTAAAATCAGCTGATTCTGTATAGAATGGAAATGATTAAAGTTGAATTTACATTATGTGCACACACCACACACATTTACGCTTCTGAGATGATTACAATCACTGTCACATCAGCCAGGACAGCTCCGACTCTAAAGCTCACCTGTGCAATGAAGACCACATGCTTCCCACTGAACTTCTTCTCCAGTTCCCTCACAAGACGCACCTGAATCTTCTGAAAAGATTTGAGCTGTGGGACAGGAACAAAGATGATGATGGCCTTTCTGTTGCCACCCACCTCGATTTCCTACAACAAACAGAAAACAAGAAATAAAACCAACAAAGAAAGCAGGCTCCAGGGTTGGTTCCACTTTAGACCAAAGCAGATGAAAAGACGGTAGAGTAGGACATTTCTTTTCTCCGGGTCACAGCACTCCTCCATAAGGTCTTTTGGTCTCCACCCCCACGTTTGAGAGACAAGATGTCCTAAAGAAGAAACGTGTCCAGCTGCTTTCTGTTACAGCTATGAGAACCACTGTCCATGAACAAATGTGTCCTGCATGGTTTGGCTCCCCAGTAACGGTCCCAAAGGACTCTGGGAAGATGTAGGAATATGCAGGACGCCCGTCCTCACCAGCCAGCAGCCGGGGACGGTGCTTTCTGTCCGACAGCGTGGAACGGGACTGTACGTCTCAGCTCAGAGCTACGCTCCCATACGCCACCAGGACAGAGCCAGGAGACACTCGCTGGATGTCCATGTCGGAGACACATAACAGAACATCAGATGACTACAACACTCACCTTTGCTGCTGTGATGTTCAGTTCTCTTAGCTGAGCCTTCAAGTCAGAGTTCATCTCCAGCTCGAGAAGAGCCTGAAGAACACACCAGGACCAGGGTCAGTGGTGTTGGAACAGCATCAATCACATCCTGTAAGCTCAGGTGACCTTACCTGGGAGATCCCAGACTCGAACTCATCTGGCTTCTCGCCGTTCGGCTTCACTATTTTGGCGCTGGTACTGAACATGGCCTTGGTCTCTGAAAACAGAGCCAATAAAGTTTTAACACACCAACCACATGTACGGTCCAGAACGGGTTTTTAACACAACTTAGACCGGATTAGAGCAGAAAGCTAATTCACCACGAAACACGTGGTTGTTTCCAGCCGGCGGGTGTTTCAACTTAAGCTATCCAACATTAAATGACTCATTTCTGTAAACTGGGCTCAATGAATGCCCCTTCATCTCTGAACGGCCTAGCCTAGCCTAGCCTAGCTGCTGCATGTTCCATCTTAACCAGAGGAATACTCTCACCGGAGAACCATCCGCTAACAACATCCACTTCATCTAAAGTATCAAACTCCACAGACCCATTTCTGTAGATTAACATGGCAATGAGACGCCATTAAACAGCTTTTTCACCAGAAAAGTCTCTGCAACGATAAATAAGACGACCAACCTCTGTTAACGACGGCCAAGGAAGAGACCGAAACAACGCGAGACTCAGTTTAATCCAATCAGAGCCCGATATTTTAACATCGCGAGAGTTGCTTAAATTCACTAGGGACCAGCGAAGATTATCGTGAGACTTTGTAAACTAAAGATCTACGTTGTTGCTCGTTGTTTGAACTTTTAATCGTTCCGGTTCCTCTGCTGGTTCCTCCACGGTTACCGGCGCATCAGTCGTTAGTTTAGTTACATCGCGGGAGTACCACAATGCTAGCCATGCTCCGGTGGTTCGTACGGTGATGTTCCTCCGGACCCGGTTCGCTGGTCTGGTTCGGACAGCCTGCAGGAGTGCCTGCAGCCCCACCGACATGCCCAAGGGCAAGTTTTATTACTCTGTCAGGAAGGGATTCAAACCCGGAGTCTACAACTCATGGTGAGTCCCTAATCTACCTGACAACTCGTTCAGAACCAGAACTCACGTGACCCAGAACACCAAAAGGTTCAGTAATGAAAGCAACGTCCAGAAGACACCAGGAGGGTTTCTTATCTACAAGATTTGGTTTTTGGTTCGATCACGAACCTTCTGGGTTATGCTGACCCAGACCCAGAACCGAGAGAATCAGTCCCAGGTTCAGGTTCGGCTGCAGGTGCATCCATCAGCTGATTGTTATCTTTTTGATAGGGATGAGTGCAAGAGTCAGGTCGAAAAGTTTCCTGCTGCCTCCTTCAAGAAGTTTGCATCAGAGCGAGATGCTTGGGCGTTCTTCAGAGGAGAGGAACCTTCTGCAGCTCCAGCAGGCTCCAGAGGTGAGGATCTGATCTGTCTGAACATCCAACCAGAAATGAGCTAAAACTCTGAACCTTTCAAACCCTCTGGTGGAACTGGTTCCACTTCAGAGCCCATTCCTCCACATTCCCCGTCAGTGAGTCCGGGTGCAGATCCAAATGCCAGTCTTCTCCCAAAGCGAGGTCCAGAGCCACTCCAGTACATCCCACTGGGGAAAAAGAGGTGTCACTCAGACGAGAGCATGGAGCTTCACCCTAAACGAGTCAAACCATCAGAAAACCAGACATCACAAGGTGGTGATGGGTTCACCTACATGGGTAAGGGTGTGTGTGTGTGTGTGTGCGTGCATACGTGTGTGTGTGTTTAGGAAGCTGTGAGCAAACGTTTCAGACAAACTGTGTGCCCCCCCCCAGGTGATGCTGTGGTGGTGTACACCGATGGCTGCTGCTCAGCCAACGGGCAGAGAGGAGCCCGAGCTGGCATCGGGGTCTTCTGGGGTCACAACCACCCACTGTGAGTCACACACACACACACACACACACACACACACACACACACACACACACACACACACACCTAAGCCTGTAGGATCACAGGACGACTAATCATAACTACCTGTTGCTGCTTGTTGGTCAGGAACGTTGCAGAGCGGCTACAGGGAAGACAGACCAATCAGAGAGCAGAGATACAAGTAAGCCCCGCCCACCACCTCTCAGTTCTGATTCAACTGATCAACCCAGAACCCCAAACATTTTAAAGGTCACATCGTGGTTTGGTTGTTCAATTTGTTTCTAACTGGATCACAGAACCTGAGAACAGGCCTGAAGTCTGTTAACTGTTGCCATGGTTACACCTGGTTTTTGTGACTGATGCAGGCAGCCTGCAGAGCGCTGGAACAGGCCCGACAGAACCACGTCCAGAAGCTGGTTCTGTACACGGACAGCAAGTTCACCATCAACGGTGAGTCTGGTTCTGTATGTGTCACATCTGGTTCTGTAGGTGTGATGTCACATCTGGTTCTGTATGTGGGACACCACATCTGGTTCTGTAGGTGTGACGTCACATCTGGTTCTGTAGGTGTGATGTCACATCTGGTTCTGTATGTGGGACACCACATCTGGTTCTGTAGGTGTGATGTCACATCTGGTTCTGTAGGTGTGATGTCACATCTGGTTCTGTAGGTGTGATGTCACATCTGGTTCCGTAGGTGTGATGTCACATCTGGTTCCGTAGGTGTGATGTCACATCTGGTTCCGTAGGTGTGATGTCACATCTGGTTCTGTAGGTGTGATGTCACATCTGGTTCCGTAGGTGTGATGTCACATCTGGTTCTGTAGGTGTGATGTCACATCTGGTTCTGTATATGTCACATCTGGTTCTGTAGGTGTGATGTCACATCTGGTTCTGTAGGTGTGATGTCACATCTGGTTCTGTAGGTGTGATGTCACATCTGGTTCTGTAGGTGTGATGTCACATCTGGTTCTGTAGGTGTGATGTCACATCTGGTTCCGTAGGTGTGATGTCACATCTGGTTCCGTAGGTGTGATGTCACATCTGGTTCTGTAGGTGTGATGTCACATCTGGTTCTGTAGGTGTGATGTCACATCTGGTTCTGTATATGTCACATCTGGTTATGTATGTGGGACACCACATCTGGTTCTGTAGGTGTGATGTTCTGGTCTATAGGGCCTTGCATGGACAAGCACCATATTACATTGGTGATCTTCTTAGTCCCTACACCCCCAGCAGGTCCCTGAGGTCCAGTGACCAAAACCTACTGGTTGTGCAGCACCAGGCTAAAGGTCAAAGGTGACAGATCATCTGCTGCTGTGGCCCCCAGACTCTGGACCTCTCTCCCCCTGAGCCTGAGATCAGTGGACTCAGTGGTCTCCTTCAAAAAGCAGCTGAAGACTCACTTGTTCAAGCTGGCTTTTGGATGACCTTCTTCACCACTCTCTCTTTATTCTGCTCTCCCCATCTATTCCACCTTCCTCAGGATCCACTGATTTCCCTCTTTCCTATTCACTTTCTCTCTTTCTTAACACTTTTTCTTTTAAATTGCAATTGCTTATTCTTGCTCATTTTAAATATATTTTTAAATATTTTCAAAATGCTTTTTTTCTATTTTTACAATTTTTATATTTTTTGTGAAGCGCCTTGTGATTTTTATCTTGATAGGTGTTATAGAAATGATATTTTCTTCTTCACATCTGGTTCTGTATGTGTCACATCTGGTTTTGTAGGTGTGACCAGCTGGGTGAAGACCTGGAAGCTGAATGGCTGGAGGCTGAAGTCTGGCGGTAATGTGACCAACCAGGAGGACTTCATGAAGCTGGATGAGCTGAACTCTGAGCTGGAGGTGGTCTGGGTGAATATCAGATGAATGCTGAGCCTCTGTACAGTCGCACTTGTTTATCAGATCAGTGTATGTTCATGGTTCTTTTGCAGATATGTGTGTAAACAGTTGGAGCAGATTTCTGGAAATGCGTATGAATGGCAGTCCATCTGGAAGCCGTATGGGCATCAGTCTGGGTTTTATTAACCCTAACCCATCCAATCAGTTGATCAGAAACGAGGACCGACCGTGTGTAACAAGACTTTAATCTTCATCCTGAGATGGAGATTTTCTAACGCAATAACAACAGCTTAGCGTTACGTTCCTCTGCATCAGCATCATTTGTTTCTTGTATGAAAACAACACGATCAACACAGGCAGAGATTCAGACAGCATGATGCAGCTGTTGGCTAGCAGGCTAGCACAGAGCTAACTCGTCTGCAGCGTGGTGGTAAGTCAGCATGCTGGGCAGGACACGGCTCCATGGTTCGCTGCCTTCAGTCAACTTTCTAACACGGCTTTTCCCTTCCCAAGCCACCGGTCTCCATTATTTCCCAGTTTACCACCAATAGTCCCAGTTCACAGTGAACTCAGACAACAACGCAAAGTCAGCCGACAAAGGTCCCTAATAAACAAAGAAATGTTACCAACAACAGGGTTGTTTCTAACCCTACTTCACACTGGAAGCAGCAGCGGTGCAGAACAGCAGCAGGAGGTAGTGCCTACTATACAAGCCTGTGGGGGCAGTGCTATGATCTGGGCTTGCTGCAGTTGGCCAGGTCTACGTTCAGCAACAGGATGTGCTCTAAGCAGGAGGTCAGCTGACTACCTGAATGCAAGTCAACGGGGCTAAAAAGGCTATTTTCTAACTCCGCTTGTTATGTGCCATGGGTTTCACACATGATGTCCGTGAATTTTAAAGAAGCTTTCTGATACCAAGGACACTTATTGTAGAACGAGGGAAACACTGTTTTAGGTTTTGTGTGAAAATAAGTCCAGGACTACAAACACAGTTCACAAAGTGACGTCATCGAACGGAGAAAACTGAAGAAAAGGCTGGAAGTTCAGCAAACTTCCCACAGGAGGAAAGAACCACCATTAATCTGGTCATGTGGTGAGTAGCAGCTACGCTAAGGGGGAGGGGCTTATGTGGTGACATCATATATGTGACATGCGGATTTCTAGTGAGTAGTCATGCTTATTATGAGCTTTTACAAGCTGATAAATCTCAACGTACGTGACCGGCGTGGTCGAAACACCATCATGTAAACTTTTCATGTAAATACACGTACAACATGTGTGATCCAGGGCGTGAGGCAGAGCGGGTTAGAACAGCGTTTAGCCCCGATCAGCGACCCCTGAGCCGACCTGAGGGGGAGGAGCCTCAGGCTCCCTGTTCCCTCACCGGAGCCCAGCTGTCCGTGGGACTGATGTGAGATGTTTTGGCATCACAGCAGAACTGTCCTGCATCATGTCAGAGAACAACTGAATTCTTTACCCAAAATGGAGGGTTTGTTGATACCATGCTGCCCCCACCTGGGCGGGCTGGAGATTCACCCAGGATCCTCCTTAGCTCCAGACCGATACTGAGGAGGCTCTCAGGGACATTGCTTGGTTCTCCTGGGTCTCACAGACCCTAAAATGTCCTCTGCTCTTTCTCAGATGCACATTCCGGGTCACTCGGGCTACAGAGGCAACGAGGAGGCTGACCGGCTCTCCAGAGAAGGAGCAGCAAAGCCCCTCCAGCTGCAGGAAGAGGAGTGCTCATGAACCTTCTGCAGGACCTCATTTTCCACTTTTATTCAAATGTTTCAGCTTGGATGTCTCTTCACCCAATAAAGTGTGATCATTAAATTCAGCAGGTGTTTTTGGTGACGCATCGATAGGAAGTTTTTGGGCCGATATTAATATGAATGTTATGGTTGATAATCAATGTTAGCCGATACCGATTTACTGACATTATTGCTTCTAAAATCATCAGATTTTGTATAGAATGAAAGTTATTAAAGCTGGATTTATGTTCTGTACACTCGCCACACACACTTACACCTCTGAGAGGATTACAAGCACCGTCTGACCTAAACACACACTTCACCTCATCTGAAGCACAAACAAATGCAATCAAGGTGTAAAAAATATCGGCCCAGTTTTATTTATAGGACTGATACCGATATGTTAAATGACTGATACTGATACAGATGTATCATGCATCCCTTGTTTTTTTTACCTGCAGACACTTTGGGGTGTTCCAGCAGCATGACTTACTTCCCCCAACCTTTCAGAACCCCCTTCATTCCTGGTGTGCCGACTCGGTCCAGAAACGTAACGTCAGCAGGTGTCAGTTCACGGTGTGGAGGTCACCTGACTTGGCTAAGAGCAGTAGTCCTCCTGCCACCAGCAGAAAACTGAAGGAGAACTTAGTGCTATAATAACCATTCGGTCTTGATTTATTTCTGTTTTTGTTATGAAAACAAAACCCTGAAAAATGTAAAAAGGAACTTATAATAAATCTTGCTGCATTTATCACACTGTGGGACTTAATCTACATCTGTTGGCTCCAAGCATCGAGGTTCTTTTTAAAGGGACACTTTGTGTTTCACAAATGGTTCATATTTTAAATCGTCAGCATGTGCTAAAATGACCCCTTACAACAGGGTCGGCCCTACCAAATCTAGTGCCCTAGGTGAGATTACTCCCTGGTGCCCCCCCCCAGTCCTACTCTGCACACACACACACACACACACACACACACACACACACACACACACACACACCTTTTATCTCAATGTGCCCTGGCACAAACACAGAATTTAAATACATCTAAATGATCTCAAAAGTTTAATTATTTTAACAACAGCAAAAACAACTCTGTTCCTGCAGCAAAGGCACCTATAGTATCACAGCGGTCGCACCTTACGGTCGATGTTTAACAAGTCCTTTAATATGAGCCGTGTTTACAGAAGTAAGTAAATTTTATTTCTACAGCACTTATCACAGACATGGAACCACAAAGTGCTTCACATACATCAAAACAAAATAAAAGTCATGAAATCATAATGATCTCAGAACAGAAACAGACTATGTAACATCAGAAAATATTAAGTCATACAATTATAAAATACCATAAAACAAATGAAAGAATTTGAGTAAAAAAATTATAAAATAAAAGGTTTAGGTAAAAGCAGCTTTAAATAAAAGGGCCTTTAACTGTTTTTTAAAAGTGTCCAGACTGTCAACGCTGCGTAAGGATAAAGGAAGATCATTCCAGAGTCGGGGTGCAACAGTCTGGAAGGAGCGATCACCTCGAATTTTGTATCTGGTCTTTGGAACTTCTAGAAGGTTCTGGTGGGTGGTCCTGAGGGCTCGGGTTGGAGCATAAGGCTTTAACAGGTCAGTAATATAGGGAGGAGCTTGACCATGTAGAGCCCTGAAAGTTCTAGTCAGGACTGTAAAATGAACTCTAAAGTTAACGGGTAACCAGTGCAGAGACCTCAGAATAGGAGTGATGTGAGCTCTTCTGTTTGCTCCAGTTAGGAGCCTCGCTGCAGAGTTCTGGACCAAATGAAGGCGGTCAAGGGCTTTTTTGTTAAAACATGTGAAGAGTGTGTTACAGTAATCTAGACGGGAGGAGATAAAGGCATGGAGAACCATTTCAGGTTCATGTTTGAACACCTACCTTCACAGTTTGGAGATATTTCTTAAGTAATAAAAACTGTTTAGGACCAATGTTTTTGAGTGACCTTCAAGAGACATTGATTGGTCAAAAATAACACCCAAATTCCTTAAGTTTGTCTTGACGGCAGAGGATAAATGACCAAGTTTTAGACTTATCAGGAGATTCATGCTCTCAGGGGCAATGATCAGACATTCAGTCTTTTCAGAGTTTAACTGAGGGATCTTCTAGCCAGCTGGTGATAGCTGATAGACTATATTCAGACAGTTTATAGAAATCAGAATCCTTAAAGGAGCAGTACAGCTGAATATCATCTGCATATAGGCGATAAGAGACATTATGAAAAGAATCAGTTATCTGTCCAAGAGGGTGTATGTACAGCAGAAACAACAGTGGACCCAAAACAGAGCCTTGGGGTACCCCACAGAACAGATCAGTAGAATCTGACATGATTTGTTTTCTACAGACACTGTAACTTCTGATAGAAAGGTACGATCTAAACCAGTCTAGAACAGTTCCAGAGATCCCCACCGAGTCTTCTTTTCTTTGGGTTCCTGTGGTGTTGGGAAACTGGAGGGTTTGAGGTGGAGGAGCTCGCCTCCTGAGCCAGGGCAGGTGGTCCAGCATCCTTCAGTATTTTGAGTCGGGCATCAGAGGTTGAGGTCTGGGAGGAAGAGACTGTGGAGGTTGTTTCGTCTGGACTACAGGCTCCTGCTGGATGGGATCAGATGGTTGTTCCTCAGCAAAGGAGTGGTTTGAAAGACTGAGGTCAGGTGGGGGGTGAGATCAACCACACGGGCTCTCCTACGGCCACGTACCACAACCTCTGACCAAGATGAAAACAGGTCAGGAGTAGAGCTGGAAGTCAGTGATGCAGAGGGATCCCAGGCAACGGTGATGAGATCTGTTTCTTTTGCACCCAGCTGTGACTTTGAACCGTCCACTCACAAAAAATGCGTGTCCTAACCCTAACCAATGCTGATCTATTACTAACCCTAACTAACTAAAACTTAATTCACACCAGACCTCTAACTGGTATAGTAAGCTTCTAAAAAAAGTGAGGACCAAAAAAATGGTCTCACTTTGTAGGAAAATGGTCCTCAGTATTTAGTATGTACAAGAAACACACACACACACACACACACACACACACACACACACACACACACACACACACACACACACACACACACACACACACACACACACACACACACACACACACACCAAGTAGTGACTTGTTCAGACGAGTGCGCGTGTCTCCGGCAGGTTAAAGGTCGCTCTATCAGGAGAATCCTAATATTCACATGAAGACATGATGCCGTGTTGGACCAGATCATGCCACCTGATTGGCTCAAAGTTTAAAGGCTGTTTCACCATCTCTCTTCCGATTGGATGGCTGTGGGTCTAAAGAATGGGTCAAAGTTCACTCATGTAGGAAGTTTCGTTCTACACACACACAAGCAGACCAGCAGTTTGGATGAGAACAGGACTGAAGAGTTCTGGTTCTGAAGTTCTGTGTCCTGCAGCAGAACTTGTTAGAGAGGATTCAGACTCATAAATAACCTAAAACTTCCTGATTCATGCAAGACGAGATCTTCAGACTCCTCCGCCTGATGCTGCAGCTGATTGGTTGGAAGCAGCTCTTCACTCTGACCTCGACCCCTGCTTTGCAGCAAGCATGAAGCACCGTGACCCCGCTACAGGCAGCTGTGTCTTAGAGGTTAAAGGTCACAGAGGAGCAGCTTCACCTCCTCTCTGCCAGAGACCAGACTTCTCTGCTGGAGGGGAGGATAAGAAACTCCACAGACCTCCTCCTTTGCCTTTCCAGGGCATCTCAAAGTATTAGAAAGACCAGAATGTTCCAGAAGAAAGGTCTGGATTTTAGCCAACTGCAGACATGAGCCGCACACGGACAGAACCATGCAGCTCAGCTCTTTTAGTGGTCCTCCTGATCTTCACAGGCAGCAGTGGCTGAAAGTCTGAGCCTGCTTAACTCACTCATGGGCTTTTTGGGGGTCAGAGGTGACACATGTCTAATACATGACACCATCAGCACAAGACATGGACCTGAGCTGACAGTTCCAACTAGAACTCTGATGTAACCAGTAAGAGCCAAACAGATGGTGATGATCCACTTCACTCAACAAACATCTTCATCATCAGCTCTTCTTCATCTCTGCAGGGAGGGTGCACATCTGTATGGAATCAGGACAAGAGGTTGACTGTCCTTTGTATCACAGCGCCAGGGACTCGGGGGTCCCTGGTGGTCCAGCATGATGTCAGGGACATCCTGGGTCCACAGGCCTGACCCACCCTGAGACACAATCACCAGCAGGAGCTCATTGTTCATCCCCACTGACCAAACTCTTTACATCTCAGGGACTTTCCTGCACAATATAAGGAATCTGATAAAAAATTTTTGTAGCAACATTGATATTGACTTAAATGTCTCATATTAACCTGAGAAATGTTATGTTGGGGCTTTTTGGAGCATCGGTTCGTCTTGTGGTTGTTGCAGAAACATGAAACCATCACTTCATTGTTATTATTTAAAATTTAAGTGCCGTTTCTGATTTCTTCTGATGTAACGAGGTGATTAGTGTAACTTGTAAGCACTGCCCAGCCCCCGTATGTTTGGAACAATAAAGGCTTTGAGAAGAAAAAAACAACTAAATGTTTTATTACACACACACACAGAAAATCAAAGCTTTTCTTAAGAGGTGATTTCCAAGGTACACAGTAAAAAATGGGGTGTTAAAATCACAGAGTAAAATAATTTTAACCTCGATAGAGTATTTACAACTATTTGAAGAGTAAATCAACTCATACTGCAGAGTTAAAATTCGGTGTTAAAATCTGCAGACATGCAGAGTTAATTTCTACTCTACAGAGTTTATTTCAACTACATGAGATGGCAAAATTAACATTGGATTACAAATTCTGAATCAGACTCTGCTATTATTGAAAAATCTTTATCTTACACCCAAATTGAGTATCTTTCTCAGAACTTAGATTAAAAAAAATTCACTTTCCAAATATTTTCTAGAACATCTCAGCCTCTGAAAATACCACAACGTTGTGCATGACATCAAATTGCAACATAGATGCAGTCCTTTTCCAGAGGTACTGTTTATTTTCATACCGCACACAAAACAAAAAGGAGAATAACATTATAGGTGCTACTTTATAAGAAATATTAGTACGAACTTTAGATGAATATCTGCTCATTAGAATAAATTGTTTTGCTAATTTCTTCTTTATACACTTATGTTGCCAAGTGTGTGTCGCTCCATTCTGTCTCATTGCATAAAATGTGGACCTATTTTATGCAATGCAAATCACTAGATTTGTGGGAAGCGAAAATTCCCAGAAATAAGTTGGCTAAACTTTGGGCACCAGTATTGTTTCCATCAGCAATAACGATGACTAATATTTCGTTAATGCCCCTTTTTCTCCTAACAAAAATAAGACTCTGAAAAACTAAATACAATTAAGAAGAAAAAACAATTTTTGATAAAGTGCCTCTCAAGATAAAAATCACAAGACTCCTTCTTCGGCGACTGTACTATGGCTACATTCTTAAAACAGTTGTGTCAAAAACAACACACGATGTGTTAGATTTTACATAACACATGTTGAATCAGCTCAGGGACAACACTGTCATTAATGACACAACTAATGTGTTTGCCCATTTAACACAACTATTGTGTCACTCAAGTAAAAACAAATATGTGTTAAAATGTGTTATGTTGACCCAAAAATACGTAAATTGTGATGTCATAGATTAGGTCAAATAAAAAGTCCACATTTCCATTTGAAAGACTTGGAAATGCTTTTATTAAATGTAATATGTTACAATAATATAATTTATAGCAGCTGTACTTCGTCTTCGTCTTCGTCTTCCTCCGCTTATCCGGGTCCGGGTCGCGGGGGCAGCATCCCAACTAGGGAGCTCCAGGCCATCCTCTCCCCGGCCTTGTCCACCAGCTCCTCCGGCAGGACCCCAAGGCGTTCCCGGACCAGATTGGAGATGTAACCTCTCCAACGTGTCCTGGGTCGACCCGGGGGCCTTCTGCCGGCAGGACATGCCCGAAACACCTCCCCGGGGAGGCGTCCAGGAGGCATCCTGACCAGATGCCCAAACCACCTCAACTGGCTCCTTTCGATCCGGAGGAGCAGCGGTTCTACTCCGAGTCCCTCCCGAATGTCCGAGCTCCTCACCCTATCTCTAAGGCTGAGCCCGGCCACCCTACGGAGGAAACTCATTTCGGCCGCTTGTATCCGCGATCTCGTTCTTTCGGTCATTACCCAAAGCTCATGACCATAGGTGAGGATTGGGACGTAGATCGACCGGTAAATCGAGAGCCTGGCTTTCTGGCTCAGCTCCCTCTTCCCCACGACAGATCGGCTCAGCGTCCGCATCACTGCAGACGCCGAACCAATCCGCCTGTCGATCTCCCGATCCCTCCTACCCTCACTCGTGAACAAGACCCCGAGATACTTAAACTCCTCCACTTGAGGTAGGACCTCTCCCCCGACCCGGAGGTGGCAAGCCACCCTTTTCCGGTCGAGAACCATGGTCTCAGATTTGGAGGTGCTGATCCTCATCCCAGCCGCTTCACATTCGGCCGCGAACCTACCCAGCAAGAGCTGAAGGTCAGAGCTGGATGAAGCTAGGAGGACCACATCATCCGCAAAAAGCAGAGACGAGATTCTCCTGCCACCAAACTCGACACACTCCACACCACGGCTGCGTCTAGAAATTCTGTCCATAAAAGTGATGAACAGAACCGGTGACAAAGGGCAGCCCTGGCGGAGTCCAACCCTCACTGGGAACAGGTCCGACTTACTAACGGCTATGCGGACCAAACTCACGCTCCTCTGGTAAAGGGACTGAATGGCCCTTAACAGAAAGCCACCCACCCCATACTCCTGGAGCGTCCCCCACAGGGTGCCCCTGGGGACACGGTCATAAGCCTTCTCCAAATCCACAAAGCACATGTGGATTGGTTGGGCAAACTCCCATGCCCCCTCCATCACCCTTGCAAGGGTATAGAGCTGGTCCACAGTTCCACGGCCAGGACGAAAACCACATTGCTCCTCCTCTATCTGAGATTCAACTATCGATCGGACCCTCCTCTCCAGTACCTTGGAGTAGACCTTTCCAGGGAGGCTGAGGAGTGTGATCCCCCTATAGTTGGAACACACCCTCAGGTCACCCTTCTTAAAGATGGGGACCACCACCCCGGTCTGCCACTCCCTAGGAACTGCCCCCGATGACCACGCAATGTTGTAGAGACGTGTCAACCATGACAGCCCTACAACATCCATAGCCTTGAGATACCCAGGACGAACCTCATCCGCCCCCGGGGCTCCGACGCTGTGTAGTTGTTTGACTACCTCAGCAACTTCTGCCCCCGAGATCGGACAGTCCGTCCCCAGGCCTCCCAGCTCTGGTTCCTCCTCGGAATGCGCATTGGTGGGATTGAGGAGCTCCTCAAAGTATTCCTTCCACCGACCGACTATAGCCTCAGTTGACGTCAGCATCTCCCCATCCCCACTGTAAACAGTGTGAGCGAGTTGCTGCCTTCCTCTCCTGAGGCGCCGGACAGTTTGCCAGAACCTCTTTGGAGCCGATCGATAGTCTTTCTCCATGGCCTCACCAAACTCCTCCCACGCCTGAGATTTTGCCTCGGCAACTGCCACTGCTGCACCCCGCTTGGCTATCCGGTACCTGTCTGCTGCCTCCGGAGACCCACAGACCAGCCACGCCCTGTAGGCCTCCTTCTTCAGTCTGAAGGCTCCCCGAACCTCTGGTGTCCACCAGCGGGTACGGGGGTTGCCACCACGACTGGCACCGGCCACCTTACGACCACAGCTAGCAACAGCCGCCTCGACAATCGCAGAGTGGAACAAGGCCCACTCGGACTCAATGTCCCCCACTGCTCTCGTGACGTGGTCAAAGCTCTGCCGGAGGTGGGAGTTGAAGACCGTCTTGACAGGTTCTTCTGCCAGGCGTTCCCAGCAGACCCTCACTATGCGTTTGGGTCTGCCAGGTCTACGTGGCATGTTCCCCTGCCATCTGATCCAACTCACCACCAGGTGGTGATCAGTTGACAGCTCCGCCCCTCTCTTCACTCGGGTGTCCAAAACATACGGCCGCAGGTCAGATGATACGACTACAAAATCTATCATCGACCTGTGACCTAGGCTGCCCTGGTACCAAGTGTACCGGTGGGCATCCTTATGTTCGAACATGGTGTTCGTTATGGCCAAACTGCGGCTTGCACAGAAGTCCAATAACAAAACACCGCTCGAGTTCAGATTAGGTGGGCCGTTCCTCCCAATCACACCCCTCCAGGTCAAGCTGTCATTGCCCACGTGAGCACTGAAGTCCCCCAGCAGGACAATGGAGTCCCCTGATGGAGCACTATCTAGCACTCATCCCAGGGACTCCAAAAAGGGTGGGTACTCTGAACTGATATTTGGCCCATAAGCACAAACAACAGTCAGGACCCGTTCCCCGACCCGAAGGCGCAAGGAAGCTACCCTCTTGTCCCCCGGGGTAAACCCCAACACACAGGCAGAGAGTCTCGGGGCTAACAAAAAGCCAACCCCAGCCCTCCACCTCTCACCCGGAGCAACTCCAGCAAAGTAGAGTGTCCAACCCCTCTCCAGGTCTCGGGTTCCAGAGCCAATGCAATGTGTCGAGGTGAGTCCGACTATATCTAGCCGGTACCGCTCAACCTCTGCCACAAGCTCCGGCTCCTTCCCCGCCAGCGAGGTGACGTTCCATGTCCCAAAAAATAGTTTTCTTGTCCGGGGATTGGACCGCCAAGGCTCCCGCCTTGGTCTGCCACCCGATTCACATTGCACCGGACCCTTCATGTTCCTCCTGCGGGTGGTGGGTCCACAGTTGGACGAGCCCATGTATCCGGTTCGGGCTGGGCCCGGCCGGGCCCCATGGGCGAAAGCCCGGCCACCAGGCGCTCGCTCACGGGCCCCAACCCCAGGCCTGGCTCCAGGGTGGGACCCCGGTAACCCTCCGGGCCGGGTACTCCGACTCTTCGTTTTAACCGCCATGAAAGATCCTTCAAACCGTTCTTTGTCTCACCCTTCACCTAAGACCAATTTGTCATGGGAGACCCTACCAGGGGCACTAAGTGCCCCAGACAACATAGCTCCTAGGATCATTAGGGCACTCAAACTCCTCCACCACGATAAGGTGACGGTTCAAGGAGGAGAGTAATAACTGTAAAAAAAAAAGAATATATATATATATATTTTTGTTTATGTGAAGCGCCTCGTGATTTTTATCTTGAGGCGCTATAGAAATGATATTTTCTTCTTCTTCTATTTAGAATTTATTTCTATTAAAGCCTTTAAAAATCAGCTTAAAAGTGAAAAAAGCAAAAAAACGGATTTGAATTTTTTACAGTTTTTTTTTTTACAGTAATAACTGTAAAAAATTCAAATCCGTTTTTTGCTTTTTTCACTTTTAAGCTGATTTTTAAAGGCTTTAATAGAAATAAATTCTAAATAGAAGAAGAAAATATCATTTCTATAGCGCCTCAAGATAAAAATCACGAGGCGCTTCACATAAACAAAAAAATATATATAAAAAAGCATTTAGAAAATGTTTAAAAATATATTTAAAATGAGCAAAAAATATGCAATTGTGATTTAAAAGAAAAAATGTTAAAAAAGAGAGAGAGTGAATAGGAAAGAGGGAAATCAGTGGACCCTGATGAAGGTGGAATAGGTGGGGAGAGCAGAAAAAAGAGAGAGGGGTGAAGAAGGTCATACAAAAGCCAGCTTGAACAAGTGAGTCTTCAGCTGCTTTTTGAAGGAGTCCACTGAGTCCACTGATCTCAGGCTCAGGGAGAGAGAGGTCCAGAGTCTGGGGGCCACAGCAGCAAATTATCTGTCACCTTTGGTCTTTAGCCTGGTGCTGCACAACCAGTAGGCTTTGATCACTGGACCTCAGGGACCTGCTGGGGGTGTAGAGACTAAGAAGATCACCAATGTAAGATGGTGCTTGTCCATGTAAGGCCCTATAGACCAGAACCAGGATCTTGAAATGAACCCTGAAGTTGACTGGCAGCCAATGAAGCTGGAGGAGAAGTGGCTTCATGTTTCTTTTCATGAAATGTTGAAGTGGTTTGGAAATACAAACCAAACACTGAAAGCTGAGGTTGTTCTGAAAAAAGAAGAAGAGTTACACACACTTTGCACTTTTTATTACAATTTTACAGCCATAAGATAAAAAAAATACCAGGCGGCCCTGTTATAATTATGGTCATAAGAGGGTTATTAAGACGATGATGCACAAACAGGAAGTGATTGGTAGTCATTCCACTCCAATCCAGTTGGTGGCGGTAATGCACCAAATTGTTGTTTGCCAAGTCCCATAAGACCACAAATAATAATAAGAAGAGAGGCGGGATTGTTCGTAACAAACACAAAGTGATAGTCAAAATATTAAGCATGAAATGGAGTTATCCTAGTGGCTCCAATAAGAGAAAGAAGCTGCATGCTTCATAAAAGCTTTTATCTTCACTTCTGAAAGTGACGTCGTTTTTCGATGTAAACATCAAAAGGAAGCAGAAAAGGAAAGACAATGGAAAATGTTTAAAGGGAGGAAAACATAGACCAAAATGGAAAATAGAAAAAAATAACTAAGGCTAAAGCACAGGAGCACTGACAGGAAGAAGAAAGCAGAGCAAATATTGAAGGCACTCAAAGGGAGGGAAGTACAGGAAAAAAGAGGAGGACTAATAAAAAGGGAAAATAACTCATGTCAGAAGAGGGGAGAGTTTCGCAAATCCAGTTAAAGGTAAGATTGTCGAAAATTTAGTGTAAGGGGCCCCATGTCTGTGTTCGCCTTGGGCCCCCAAATTGCTAAATCCGCCCCTGCTTGGATCCCCCACCACTACAGATTGTTGTTGCTTTTATTTAATAAACAATCATTCAAAAGAACTGTTTTTAACAGCAGTCCTAGCTCAGACACCACACCACTTTCCACATATATGTCATGAGCTCACTGAGCATCAGATTACCAGATTCATACTGAAGTTGTTTTGGTGAAAGTAACTTAAAGTAATGCAAAAGTAGTGTAATGCCTTACATTTTAAAATCAGTGATCTTGTAATGTAATGAATTACTTTTAAATGAGGGTAACAAGTAATAAATAATGCACTACAGTTTTGAAGTAACTTGCCCAACACTGATTTTAAGTGTATAGAGCTGGTTGGTTAGTTGGTTGGTTGGTTGGTTGGTTGGTTGGTTGGTTGGATGTATGGATGGATTCCTTAGGCCTAGCCGATCGATTAGATGTCTCACACGTATGGGTGTGCAATTCCATTTAGCCAGAAGATGATTGACCTCTCTCAACCAATCAGGGGGCTAGGTGGGAGCGGGGCACTTTCCCACCTTCTGACGGTCAATCAAATTGAACTTGTTTCTAGTTTTAAGTACAGATAGTTCAAAAAGATCAAAAACAGGAGTCTGTTATTGGCTCAATGTTCAGCTTTTTAATATCCATTCCTGTGAGACTTGGTTAAAGTGATATGTAGTTCCTTGTGTTGCCATGGTAACAGATAACGCATTTAAAATTGAATACAAGATTCCTGAGACCAAACTGGTCGATTTGATGTGTCATATATATATGGATGCCAGATCCTGATTGGACAGAAAATGGTTGAACACTCTCAACCAATCAGAGAGCAGCACTGCCTTTTCCCCCAGCTATTTTTAGGCCTGCAGCTGTACTCCTGTTAATGAGAAGCCTTTAAATCTGTCCATCAGATGTGAAATTGGACCTGTCAAACTTCTCATCACCATTCGAAAAGTACTGCACCGAATTGAAAAATTCAAAAAGCATGAGCGGCAGAAGGCTTTGTTGGTCATCTGTGTGGATTTTTATGTGCCTACCGTGAATCGTCTTGAAGCTATGACGAGAAACTTTTAGCTGCCTGAAGCCGATCAGAGGAGAAAATCTCTGTTCCTTTAACATGGGTTTCAATGAGGCAGAATCTGGGTCTTTCCTCCTTCTGAGGCTTGTAGTGAAAGAACGGTAACACTTACAGAAATAAATGAAACCCATTCTGAAAAGCTGACAAAAGTTCCTAATTTCTGAGTTATAATTTGTTTTGGTAGTCCAAACGGTCTGGGGGTAGTAAAGAGTTGTTCACAGAAGATGTGAAGTTCAAAAGTTAGAGTGCGGAACTTTCAGTTTAGAGTGGGGAGAGACATTTTTTTCATTTGAATTTTCTCAAACAAATGAACCGTACGACCACAATGTTTGGAGTACTGTCATGAATTATAGCTCAAAACGAAGGTATATTCGTTAGATGTAAGCCAGCATGTGTCTCATTTCAATCTGACCAACGGTTCTCTCGGGACAACGCCAGAAATGGAGCAAGGGAGGGTCACTGCTCCTATCTTTCCCCATTATAACTTTTGTGAATTTTTCTGAAAATTTCAAGTCGTACCTCAACTTCTACCTGCGATTTTACAAAAAACGTAAAAGATATTTAAAAAAGCCTCTTTAATATGTTAAACAGGAAAGTCTTGTGAGTTTGTTAAACTTTGACTGAAGTCTCAAAGTTAAAAGGAACCCAATAGAGTTTTAGGTGAAATAAGTGATAGGAATTTGCTGAAAATTGACCAATCCCATTCATTTCAATGGGAAAATTTTCGCAGAAAAAGCTTAATAACTCGAAAAATTTTAAAGATATCAATGCCAAGAGTAACAACCGGAAAGAGTTTAACGAGCTGAACGTTTTGATATAAAATTGTTGAAATAGCTCAAAATTTGAAGGAGAAGAAGAGGTTCAAAAAGTGTACGGAAGCAGAATAAGAAGAAAAGAGGAAAACAATAGTTTGAATGCTTAACAGCAATCAAACAATGAGACTAATCAATTAAAAACAAATAGTGAGAAATAAGATCAAGCATCTTGATCAAAAAGAAAAGGCATTAAAAACCATAATGTCAGGGCAATTCAATGAACCCTAACGGTGAAAAGCAATCCAATAAAAGTGAGTCTTTAGACGAGACTTAAAGACTTGAAGGGACGGCGCCTGCCTAATGCTCAATGGCAATTTATTCCAGAGAGTTGGAGCCAAAACCAAAAATGCACGATCACCCCTTGATCGATATTTCGACGGGGGGACCACCAGAAGTTCCAGTAATATCACCAGTAATTAATTCAGTCAATATTTTTCCTTCAAATTCAAGCTAACAAAATACACATTCTTTTTAAGTTAATAAAACACCACATTTAAAACTCATGCATGCTGCAAGTATAACAAACTTTTAATAAAATTATTTAAAGAGCAAATGACAAAGAATCCTCATCTTGCCATCTTCAAAACTCATTTGTTTGTCCATTGCACTTCAACGGTAACATGTATTTACAATGCAATAAATTCATCAACTAGGGTACAAAATTTTGTATCTTGGGGCCACATGCAGTTCTTTGGTGCCATAGCTTGTCACAACATGTAAGGGATGCAATTCAGAAACTTCTGCAAGTGTGATCAACTCATATTCATTTGTTCTCTGTACTGCATAGACATAAAAATGATCAATGTACAGTACATTTAGTATTCGAACAAATATGAGAATGGACTCGTTTTGTGACAGTATGAATGACTTCACCAAATAAGGGCTCATTTCTGTGATCTGTTATCAGTGGCAGGATGGAACCAGTTGTGTATAGTTGGCTATACACAGAGAGATATATGGTAGTGGTTAAAGAAATGTCAGCTTCTACAGCTAACCTCAAGTGGCTCAGCAATGCATCTGCTTTTTTCAGTGACCCCACACTAACCAGACAGGCATTGTTCACACTGACTTTTCTGGATAGGGTAAAGCTATGCTTATGATGATACTTTTGTTGTACCGGATGTTTGAAAGCCAATGTCTTTGAAATATTTTTAAAGTTACAAATAACAAGTCTGCAAGTCTTTTGAATGGATTGTGCTTGGCTGACAAGCAATGTATTTCACAGAGGTGCCATATGAGGTTTTTCACCTCTGTGAAAGTAGTCAAACTACATTTTGGACAACCAAACATTTTACTTCAAAGCATTAAGCTGTGTGATCAGTTTCAGTACTTTTGTCTTTCTTCATGTGGAGAATGGTAGATTGTAGATGTATTCAAAGAATGTAAAGACAGGGCAGAGTTGTGGTGGATATGACAAGTTTCACACCCAGTAGAATTAGAAAAGCTTGTCCACAGCAGGACGGTGGACTGTCCAATTTTACTTGGTGGGAAGTCCGGAGTCGGTGTTGCTAGGCCCCGTCGGCGGAACTATGCCGGGTTCGGCGCTGTTGGGCCGGGCCGATGGAACCGCGCCGGGCTCGGTACCGCTGGGCCGGGCCGGTAGAACCACGTCAGGCTCAGTGCCGCTGGGCTGGGCCGGCGTTACCACACCGGGCCCGGTACCGCCAGGTCGAGCCGATGAGACCACGCCAAGTTCGGCACTCCTTGCTGCACCTCAGCAACCAGCAATCCACTTTCCTGCTTCAGAGTTGTTTCCTCTTTTTGGCCTTCTCTTTACGACAGCACCATCACTCAGATCATTGGGTTTAAAATGAGGGACAAATATGGAACTAGGATTGGGACAATATTCAGCGTAACTTGTACCAAGTTTTGTAACTTCGAACATGTTTCATCACATGTAACTTTGGATTCGTAACTTGTAATTTTAGTTTTCTAACTTGTAATTCTCAATTCGTACTTGTATTTCTTGTTTTGTAACAGGAACATTGTATTTTGTACATGTATTTTTTATTTTGTAAAATCAAACTTTTATTTTGTACATTTACTACTCATTTTGTAACAAACATTCATTCAGAAACATGAAACTTTCGTTTTGTAACTAGCAGACTTCCAAATTGAAAAAAATCAAGGTACAAGTTTGAAATCAAAACTCTCAAAACACACATTTCATTCTACAGGTGTCGCGTGCACGTCCCATTTGCCGGTTCCGTTAAAACCCAGTTCCGTCAGAACTTATGAGACTGTGCATCTATCAGGGTTCGGTGGGGATTTCGGTGAGTTTTATCGTACTAGACCCTGGTTTTGGACGTCCTAAGTTAGAATCATATCTTTTATTTTAAAGGTGAAATAATATGCAAGACTTTTCCTTCTGTAGTAGCTCACTTCTTTTTAAGCAATCCCGTTATTTTTTGGTTAAAATACTGGGGACGAAGCCCGGAGAAAGGCCAATTCTTCCGGCAATTCTTTGGGTTATTTGGATAATTTGTGCCTCTAACAGCTTATGTGGGTGGTTGGTAACTATAAAATGATTTTTGTTAGTTGATCAGACTAACATAAATTTATCAATTTATTTAATTAATCCAACCCTCCAGCTGATAGAGACTTTTTCAACTTGCGAATCAGAGCCAAAATTAACCACTAATTTTCTGGTTTTATCATCCTTAAGACGACTCGTCACTCGCAGGTGAGGGAGGAGTCAAACTCCCCTTTCTTTATATTAATCTGTCGCAAACCGTAAAGTAAGTCCTGATAATTCAAGAACCCATAATTAATGTGCTTACCTCTGTGCAATTAATGATCAGGGCTCCCACTCGTGAAGCTTTAGAGAAAACCTGAAAGAATCAGGATTATGTTTTTTTTTTCAAAAGGGTTTATTACAAAATAAAAAAAATACAAAAATGAGTAAATATAAAAACAACCGCTATCCCCCAAGGAGGAATTGGTTCAAAATGATTAAATAAAAGAGTTGGTTTACACCAGCTCCTGTCTTCTGAGAATCTCCCCAAAACTCATCAAAACTTCTCTGCTTCTCTCCAAAAAACTGCCTGTCATCCCCCATCCAGCAGGACGGGGGATGACCCCTCCCCATCTGCTCTGTCTCTCTGTCCTCTGCCCCAGCTCTGTCGAATCTCTCCGAATCTCCCTAGCTCTCGCAGAGCTGCATTTTATATAGAGCTCCGGGAGTTGACGTCACTTCTCCCGGCATGCAACAGTTCAAATCGAAACGGCGCCATATTGGCATGCAGAAGCCGGCAGCTGGACTATTTGTTATTATCAGAAAACTCAATCAGACAGGAAATATGGTAGATTCCTGTTGTGCCCCAGGATGCAGAACAGACGCGGACGACATAAGGAATGAGCCATCTACAGGATTCCCCAAGATCCGGAGCGCCGCAAACGTTGGATCATTATAATAAAACGCGCTAGTGACCAGGCGAAAATGAAGCTGTGGGATCCCGAGAGTAAAGGTTTTCGCTTATGCAGTGACCGCTTCATATCAGGTACTTAAACCAACGTTTCCTCAACGGTGTATGGTATTTATTTTAAATGTTTTTATTATGATTCTTAGTGGGCTTCCTAAACTTATTTTGGCGTGGCTTTTTCTGTCTTATTACTCATAGCAGCAAGTAAACATCACGTAAAACGTTGCCTCGTGAGTTCTGCGTGCTGCCGTTTACGTGTTTTATGATCACAGCAATTAACCGGCTAAGCTGTATTTAATTTTTAAGCAATGGTTGATCAATTGTCAGATCACACATAAAATGCACTTTGGATTGCTATATTATCTGTGTCACAGTGACTACTTACGTGTAAATCTGTTATTTGTCCGTCCATCCATCCATTTTCATCCGCGTATCCGGAGTCGGGTTGCGGGAGCAGTAGCGTGACTTCCCTCTCCCCAGCCGCCGGAGCCAGCTCCTCCGGGTAAATCCCAAGGGGTTCCCCGGTCATTTACGGTGTTGTGCCGGTAAGAAGTCTGCTCCGAAAGCTTCTGGCGTTTTTAAAAAGTATCCCAGGGGCACGGTAAGGGTCGGAGATGTTTAGTCTATTTAATTTCTGACTATATAAAACGATTTCTTCTGTTTTAAAGTGTGAAGTAAACTCCGACGAAGTAAAATCCAAGCGGATCCCGTTCATGTTCATGGTTACATCCGTGTTTGTTTACCTTTTTTGCATGCCAAAATGGCGTCCACTAACTGAGAGTCACGTGGGGTCTGGAGCTCTATACCCTCCCTGGGCCAGCTTAGACAAGGTAAAAAGTCACATATATCATTACTTCATGACGGTGAGGTCATGGGGTCATTTACCAGACACACACTTTGTAACTCAACACAAGACATTTGGTATCATGCAGCATTCTTCTTAACACAGGTCATTACATCATCTTTTGCAGCAAATTGTAGATCTTCCTTCAGCATTCCTGAGATGGCTCCTGGATCCGATGGGCTTGTCTTCACTCTGTTCTCCTCCAATCCCATCTTTCCTAAGCCAGGGGTGGGGCCAGAGGTTGGGTCAGTCTCCTGACCTTTCGCCCAGTTCTGTCCTCTTGTCCCTGTGACCCTTGTGTGACCCTTGTTTCTGACCACAGTTTTTTGACCTGCAGCCCAGCTCCTGTCTTCTGGCTGATTTTGCTCGCACAAGCCAGTTCAGTGTGGCTCACCTTTTGACTCCGTACTTGCCACTGTCTTTGGCATGTGGGGACTGGCAACACAGGTACAAACCAAATCTACAGTGTTACGAATCTTTTTGTCTCGATTCTAGCGTCAGTGGGAGGAACTTGGGTGGAACCAATGACAGCACAAGTCTTAGCTACCAATCACGTTTCTCGAATTCCTGTCCAATCATTGGGAGAGGAGGGCAGGGTTCTGTCAGAGCTGTAGAGAGTTACGGCACTCCTTGAACTCGCCGACTCGCGGTCACGTGGTTCACGGAGCTCCCAAACATCACAGCGCTGTAAGTCAGTTTGAACGGTGTATGGTGGGACTAATCACAAAAATTTAATATAATCACATTTCCCCTGGCGATTTGTGGTAATTATTGAATAATATTATATATTATATTATGTATTATGTCCTAACTCCTCCACAAAGTGGCCTATTTATATTTTTCCGAGCATTTGTAGGAAGACAAACACCCGTGACTGTTCTACATTACAGGAACAAGACAGTCCTAACACACTGTAGAACACATTTTGACCACATACATTACTATAATATATTATAGCAATAAATTTGATGTAGTAATGCAACATACTGCTCTAATATAAGCATATTTAATAACTTTAAGTCCTACAAGAAGCCCTGAACTCGAGTTGTAACATCCATTTTAAAGTGTTTATTGAAAGCTAGAATTCTGCTCCAGCTTACCTTGAAGAAAATATCTGAGGATTTCTACAGTATATCTGTCTGAAATCTGGCACACAGGTACAGTAGGTGTCCCAGAGTAGGGATGTGGTGAACGTTGGACATCAACTAGAGCCCTGCACTGAAGCCCTAGGCCCTCGGGCCAGCCCGGGCCGGGCTTCGGGCCAACGACTGTGTAATTACCTCGGACACGGGCCGGGCGCCTTTATTTTTAATCGAATTCATTAAAAAAATTGAAACACAAACGCAGCAGTAGAGCCCTGCGGGACTGTTTTCTTCATCCCGCTCGTGCCCGCTCCCGCTGAATTTCTGACCATTACCGCCTGCAACCGCAACGTGTGTGTTACACTCCCGCCCGCACCGGCAAAACTCAGAGAAATTATTACCTCACAATAAAAGAAATGTATCGAGTTTGCGTCCTCTCTGGTCCTGGAGAAAACATGTCACAACCCGCGGCTCTTCCATCCATCTGATGCGGCTCTCTGTGCTTGTAAAATAATGAATGGATATTTAAATAAAATGCTTTATATTTTACTGAATTAATTTTATATCTGTAAGTCAATTCTATGTAAAGACTGTCTGCGTAAACCTGAACAGGTCCAACCCGGTCTTACTGTGAGACCGGGTTGACGCGTCACGCTTGCGCGTAATCATATCGGCGCTTTCTGAGCTGAAGATGTCAGATTCTGGGCTTCTCCTCAGACGGCTCATGAATGCGTTGCCAAATTGGAAACAGGAACAAGCACTATTCAGCCAAAGTTTCATAATCAGGGAACATTTTCTAAGTGACAAGTCTCTCTGAGAGACGGGGTTTGGAAAACCCTCGCTTCAGTGGGAGGAACCTTCACGCATGCGTTCTGGTTCTGCGATGTGCTCCAAGCCAATCTCCACAACTTCAGCTCGTTGTGCACATATGCGCTGACAGCAAGCTGCGCTGAGCAGCTCAGATGTTCAGATGG
The DNA here is from genome assembly GCF_043380555.1 of Nothobranchius furzeri. NCBI lineage: Eukaryota > Metazoa > Chordata > Actinopteri > Cyprinodontiformes > Nothobranchiidae > Nothobranchius > Nothobranchius furzeri. The sequence goes on from NC_091742.1 coordinate 17,092,243, forward strand.
GAATCTTTTAGCTACATCTGCAATGTGCGTAATGAATAAAATGTCAGTTCGTCTGCATGCGTCGGGGTAATTCTTTCTATTCTTTCTCCGTCAAAATAAACCGTCAAATACGGGAACTATCCGGTCAACACAAGCCCTGCTTTAGACTGTTTTGTGTTCTTGTGAAAATTGTTGGAAAGAGATAAAATTTAACTTGATTACCACCAGAGCCAGTGCGCCGTCATCTCCGTGATGGTAAATGAGGGAAAAACAAATTGATCGGATCCTGCAGGTCTTTTAACACATTGGTCAGGATTGATGCACTTTGTTTTCATTTAGTTGGTTAAAAAAAAGTCGGGCTCGGGTCGGGCCAGAGAATCCTGAAAACCTTTTCGGGCCGGGTCGGGCTGGGGCTCCACCCCCTCAGGCCGGGCCGGACACGGGCTCAGATTTTAGGCCCGTGCAGGGCTCTAACATCAACTATTAAGGATGATTTTGTATGAATTTTTGAAAATGACATAATTGTATTGACTGTATTGCATTAAATACAAGTTTGCTTTAATATCTGAGGATTTCTACAGTAAATATGTCTGAAATCTGGCACACAGGTACAATAGGTGTCCCAGAGTAGGGATGTGGTGAAAGTTGGACATCAGCTATTAAGGATGATTTTTTAAGAATTTTTTAAAATGACATAATTGTATTGACTGTATTGCATTAATTACAAGTTTGCTTTAATATCTGAGGATTTCTACAGTAAATCTGTAGGGATGTGGTGAAAGTTGGACATCAGCTATTAAGGATGATTTTTTATGAATTTTTTAAAATGACATTATTGTATTGACTGTATTACATTAATTACAAGTTTGCTTTAATATCTGAGGATTTCTACAGTACATCTGTCTGAAATCTGGCACACAGGTACAGTAGGTGTCCCAGAGGAAGGATGTGTTGAAAGTTGGACATCAACTACTCTTGATGATTTTTAATGAATTTTTTTAAAATGTGGTACCGTAAAGACTGGTGTAGAAGCGCAAGGAAATTTATGTGGCGGATAAGATGTGGCTGGGTTGACCGCGGCTCACAAATGACGGCCCACTTGACCATTGAGAGAGGGGCAGGAGTCAAATAGTTGTCTCCGCCCACCTCTAAATGTTTGACCCCACCCACATTTAGCCCTGCCCTGATCTCCGGGAGGCAATCAGGGGTAGTGTCCCGCTCTGGCCCGCTACTGGCCCGGTCGGGGTAGGGTTCCTGCACTGGTTCAACAATCGAAACAAAATATTTAGCGACCCGATCCTTCTCATTCCATGCCAGTTTGGTTGGTGGAAAAGGCCCATAATATAACCCTAACCTGGGGGAGGGACCTCCTTCTCGTCCACCAACAGGTCAACAGGAAGCTTTTGATGGTGCTGAAGGATTTGCAACTGCAGCACGTCTGAACTAAAATCAGGTTTAAAATGAGTCAGATGACGGCTGATGAACCGGCTGCTGGTGACGAAGCAGGTGGAGCAGATGCCCGTGTTTCCATTCACATCTGAACAATGAGACAGGTTTTATTCCAGCACTGAGCGGCTGCTCGTCGCTGCACACAAAGAGAGAGGGAGAGAACGTGCTGAGTTCATGCGGAGGGGGGGCTGCGCCTCCTGCTGCGTCTCCGTTAGACGCGTGGACGAGTCGACGTGCACGTCCTTGTGAAAATAGAAAAGCCAGGAGAAGAAGGAACATACAGAGAGGTAAAACCATTTCCTTCTTCTTCATTTGCATCTGGAGCATCTTCATCACACAGCCCTCTCTCCCCCTCCTCCTCCTCCACCTCCTCTCCATCGCTGAAGCCATGGCCACTCATCACAAAGACGGAACAGAAAGGAGACCTTGAATATCGGAGGCTTACACTTTTGGAGGAGGGAGGAAAAGGAGGCTCCATCTTTTGACATTTCGGTACGCTTCTTCTTTTTGTGTCATCTTCCGCTTTCGTACCAACATCCTTCTTCTTCACCCGTCTCTCCTCCATCACCTTCTCCACCACCCATCTCCATCGTTCTCCAGCTGTTTGCAGCTGCAGTCGTCCTGGTTCTGGTCCCAGGTCCGTGTGAAATGGAGGGAACTTTCTCTCTGGTTTATTTGGACCTACGCAGGCTGTCAGCTGCTCTGTCCGAGTCTTTGACCCTGTTATTTGTTGTTGTGAAGCTCTGCAGCGAGTCCTGATTCTGTAATGTGATTGGATGATTTATCAGGTAAGTTTCTGGTTAGGGTTCCATAGCTGTGTATGTGGAGACAACAGGGATCTGGTGAAGCAGAACCCTCACAGCTGGTTTAGACCTGATGATGTCAGGAGGAAACATCTTCATGATGTTCAGCTGACAGTCTAACTATCATTTGAAGTGTCAAAAATATTTAATAACAATTTTATTTGACTTCTAATTGTCTATGGGACATGTGGGTGGTTACCATGGTGACCCTCAGGAGCAACTGGTGTTTACCGTGGTGACCTTGATGAGCCACGGATGTTACCATGGAAACCCTAATGAGACATTGAAGCTGTTTCTCAATATGCGTACTCATCTGACCTTGTGTACCGACGTCCTTGTGAAACGCCATCAACGATGGCCCAAGTACGCATCACAGCAAATTCACTCAAAGTTTTGGGATTTGTTCTTGCTCCACCCATGGTATCCAGGATGCATCGATGCATCCAACAGCAAAATATCCCATAATGCATTGCCTCACAAGCTGTTGTACTCCAAACACCAGAGCAGAAACCCTATAACTGTAGTTTCTTACAACAGAAACATATAAAACAATCCAAGTTGTCTGTTACTGTGTGTAAGCCGTAAAATTTGCTGTGCGTAACTTATTTTCACACTTCACAATCCCTCAAATAGCTAATTAGCTAAAACCCTATCAAAATAAAAGCAGCACTGCTCTTTTTTGAGGAAAAAGAATCTTTTTTTCTTCATTTAACAGGAAATGCTGGATGCTTGATGAAAATAGACCAAGCATTATATAAATATGCATTCATTGTTATTTAAGGGACAAAGTGAACTTTAATTGTTGTGTCAGGTCATTTTGTAACCATAGCAACAGGCAGCGCTTGTTGCCAGGACAGAGCGGAGTGCGTCCTCATTCTCCCGTCCTCAGTAGAACGGACTTTCTGGTTTCCCTGCCAAGAACACACGTGTCTGGTACTGAGAAACGGCCTGATGCTGCTGTTACCATGGCGAGCCACGTCAAACTGAAAAACCTTTCCTTACATTCCTCGTGGACCATCTTTAGGGCCTTTACCTGCTCCTGTGTTGCTCAGGTCACTTGTTTGCTGATGATTCAGTCTACTATGTGAAACTCAGGAGTTTCCACACGACTTTGACAGATTACAGTGTTGGTTTGCTCAGAATAAACTTTTCATGCTTTTCCAGAGAAATGTTTCAGATCAGGCTCAACAGGCCAGCTGGATTCTGGGTTTTGTTGTGCTGATGAATTTCTTCTGCTTCTTTGTCCATCCCTCCATTTCCGCCCCTGCCTTGGCGAAAGGGTTGGAGCCTTGTTTAGATCTTTAGCAGGAATCCTGCAGGAAAAATTGAGCATGCTTGGTGGAGCCTCAGCCTGGAAGCATCACTAAGTTAGCTGATAGTTTATATTTGTAATAAAGTTGAAGACCAGTGGATCTTAGTGAGAGAGTGTGTGTGTGTGTGTGTGCGTGTGTGTGTGTGTGTGTGTGTGTGTGTGTGTGTGTGTGTGTGTATGTGTTCTCCTCTTGTCTCTGTAGGTCATGGCCTCTGAGGGGTTGTTTGTTTGAACTATCTTCAGTTTGAAGACCAGCAGCAGATTGAGGCGGAGCCACAGCAAAGTTACGAGCAGGTACAACTACACGACTCCAACCTGCAGTCTGACTGGATCACTGATGAGAATGCAGTTCTCCGAGTCAGCTGATTGGTCCTTTTAGTTCAGGGGTGGGGAACCCTGGTCCATCGAGGGCCACTATCCAGCATATTTTAGTTTCAACCCTGCATCATCACACCTGATTTCAATCAGCAGGTGACTAACAAGCTTCTGCAGAGCTTGATGAGCAGAGACATGCAGGATACCGGCCCTCGAGGGCCAGGGTTCCCCATTCCTGTTTTAATTGAACACCTGAGAAAAAAACCTCCCATTTAACAGTTTTCCGACTGGATTATCGTCTCTGTGGCGTGAATTTGGGGCCAGTTCGGCCGTCACCATTCAGTGTTTGTTGCCTTTAGAAAAACACACCTGCACATGTTTGTTGTTGACTCCAAGTAGAAAGACCAAATTCTTCAGAGTGGAGCAGCTGCCGTAACCAAACCCCGCACCTTGAGACACGTGGGCGTTGTTGGGACCAACAGCACCGACGACACAAGTAGGGAGCTACATAGAGGGCGGTGCCAAGGACTTATGACCTTGGTGATCTTATAGGAAATAACAATGACCTCATCAGAAACTCCTATTGTCCTGCCTGTACTGTACATCTCCTTTAAGCCCCATGAGATGTCTAAGCTGCAGCTGTTACACACCTGCTTAGACTCTATCAAAAACTGGATGGCTGGGAGCTTTCTACAGCTGGATGAAGATAAGACTGAGATCCTCATCTGTGCCCCAGACAAGCTGGTTCTCAAAGTCAGAGACTCTCTTGGTCAGCTTGCTTCTCACACCAAACCTTTCGTCAGGAATCTTGGCGTGACCTTTGACCCAGCTCTCACCCTGGATTCTCATGTCAGTTCTCTTGTTGCCTCTTCCTTTCACTGGTTGTGCAGTACCAGGCTATAGGTCAAAGGTGACAGATTATCTGCTGCTGTGGCCCCCAGACTCTGGATCTCTCTCCCCCGGGTTTGGTGGGACCTTCCTCACCTCCCTCTCCTGGTTCTGCTCTTATTCCACCTTTCCCGGGATCCACTGGTTGCTTCTTCATATTTCACTTTCTCTTTCCTCACATATTTTTAATCGCAATTTTTTATTTTTCTCATTTTTATGATACTTTTAATTCTCTGTCATGTGACACTATATAAAAGATTGTTTTCTTTCTTTCTTCTGTCAGTATGTTGATTTCAGACCACACCCCATAAGTTTCCTACTTCCAACCCGAGTTTCAGAACTGAAGAAGCTTCTAGGATAAGCGATGAGACGTCTTCAGAAAAACCAGATTCGTCCAGTTGTTTCCAACTAAACATTCAGCACACTCTAAACATTTTCCTTTTTCTTCCAGATGGAGATTAATGTGGCAGAAAAACGCCATCGAACCCGGTCCAAAGGAGTCCGAGGTAATAAGTCTTCTCATGACGAGGTTAGGTTTCGTAGTTAATAAAGCTTTAGATGGTCATGCTGGTCTCCAGAACCCTGCTCCTGGTGGTTCTTTGGTCAGATCCAGTAAACAGCTGGTGGTAATGACCAGCTCAGTAGCATAGTGGTGAGTGTCCGTTCTGAGACTGGGAGATCCATTAATTCCACAGTCGGGTCGTACCAAAGACTTTAAAAATGGGACACTCAGCTTTAAGGGGTTCGATTGGGGGGTTGTACCATCAAATGGTTCCCGAGTGCTGCTGTCTGGGTTAGGGCCATTCTGCCTGAGACGCTTGTGCCGGAACCGGAAACATCTTTGGTTGTCCGTCACTTCAAATGGTGTTTTTCTTTTTGGGTAATTTGTTCTGAAGCTGAAGTGGTAGCAGCTGCCTGTTTCTCCCTCTCACACCAGTGGTGTTCTGTTGCTAAATACGTGAGTGTATAATAAGGAGGCTCCAATCAGATCAAGTGATTGGAAACCGGGCCCGATCACGTAATTTTAAAAGGATTGTGAGAAAAAGATTAAATTGAACCTTTCAAAACAACAAACATGACTTTTTAAAGTCATCCTGAGAAAGAGATGTTCAAATGGAACAATACTGGCTTAGTTTTCATTCAAGAAATTCCTTTACATCAATATGATTTGTTTCTTGTTGAAAACAACACAGTAACATCACCTCATTAACGGCAGGCAGGGATTCAGACACCAAAATGCAGCTGTTAGCTAGCAAGCTAGCGCAGAGCAAACGTGTCTGCAGCGTGGTGTACTTTAATCCGGACTGAGAAGACAGAGCTACAGACTCTTGTAATGTGTGCACACTGGACCTTCAGCCTGCTGGAAAGGACACACAGCTCCATGATTCAGACCACTGTCACTGTCAGCTTTTCCCTTTGGGAATCACCAGTCTCCATTAATTCCCAGTTTGCCACTAACAATCCCAGTTCACAGAAAACTCAGACAGGTAGGCAGAGCCAGATGACAGAGAAACATAACCTAATAGAAAAAGATTAATTGCCAACGAAGTGCAAAACATCAGGTAACGTTTCCTGCAGCACCTAAGCTGAGCGGTGTGATACTAAGAAAAGTTAGCCTAGCAGCCGAGACGCATATCCTCTAAATCTAACGACTCAGAATTGGATCAGGAGCAAAACAAGGCGATCAGAACATCCCTAAGACCAAAAGTAACTATAGAGCTCCGAACGTCACGTGACTCTCAGAGAGTAGACGCCATGTTGGCAGGCAACAAATGTAAACAAAATGAACGGGATCGGCTTGGATTTTACTTCTGAGTTTACTTCACACTTTAAAACCAAAATAAATCGTTTTATATAGTCAGAAATTAAATAGACTAAACATCTCCGACCCTTACCGTGCCCCTGGGATACTTTTTAAAAATGCCAGAAGCTGTCGGAGCAGACTTTTTACCAGACCTGGCCGGGGAATGCCTTGGGATTCCCCCGGAGGAGCTGGCCCAAGTGGCTGGGGAGAGGGAAGTCTGGGCCTCTCAACGCTACTGCCCCCGCAACCCGACTCCGAATAAGCGGATGAAAATGGATGGATGGACAAATAACAGATTTACATGTAAGTAGTTTAAATAGAGTGCTGTGCTGTTTGAATGTATAAACTGAACGCCAAGAGATTTTTTTTTCCGTGAATAAAATAAATATGTCAGGCAGGAGTGTCTCAGGATCTGTCTGAGATCTGTCTCGGTGAGACAGATAATAGCAATCCAAAGTGATTTTTATGTGTGATCTGACAATTGATCAACCATTGCTTAAGAATTAAATACAACTTAGCTGGTAAATTGCTGTGATCATAAGACACGTAAACAGCAGCACGCAGAAATCACGAGGCAACGTTATACGTGACGTTTACTTGTTGCTATGAGTAATAAGACAGAAAAAGCCACGCCAAAATAAGTTTAGGAAGCCCACTAAGAATCGTAATGAAAACATTTAAAATAAATACCATACACAGTTGAGGAAACGTGGGTTTAAGTACCTGATATGAAGCGGTCGCTGCATAAGCGAAAACCTTTACTCTCGGGATCCCACAGCTTCATTTTAGCCCGGTCACTAGCGCGTTTTATTACAATGATCCAACATTTGCGGTGCTCCGGATCTTGGGGAATCCTGTAGATGGCTCATTCCTTATGTCGTCCGCGTCTGTTCTGCATCCTGGGGCACAACAGGAATCTACCATATTTCCCGTTTGATTGAGTTTTCTGACAATAACAAATAGTCCAGCTGCGGGCTTCTGCATGCCAATATGGCGCCGTTTCGATTTGAACTGTTGCATGCCAGGAGATGTGACGTCAACTCCCGGAGCTCTATTGGACCATCCCGTTGTTGGTCAGACGGAACCGCCTCCACACCAGCGATGTTCCGATCACAGATATTTGCTCCCGGTCCAATTCTGAGAGAGTTGATTTAGAGTACCTGCTGATACCGAGTCCTGATCTGATACTTTTCCGGAAAGCATTAAAATGAGAAGAAAACATCCAAGTTGTCCTTCAGGTTTCACTTTCACCTGTTTGGGAAGTACACTGATTAAAAAACGTGTTTCCAGGGTTGCCAACTCTCACGCACTGAGCGTGAGACACACATCTGACCCTCTTCACGCTCTCACGCCACACCTCCAATCTCACGCTAAACCAGCGCTTGCGCTCCCCAAACGCGCATCAGTGTGTAGGGCTTTTGAAAAACCAGATGGTATTAATGATAGCATTAGCTACTGAACAACATGCACACGTTAATGTTTTCATTCACCACTTCACCATTGTGTGTTTTCCTGTTTGTGAGACAAACCCCTCCTCCATAACCAGGTTACTGGTATGGAAGCCTGGAAAGGCCAGAATTCCTCAAACGTTTTTCCCTACTGGCTGATATGAGTTACAGTAATATAATAGAATAGAGTAGATGTTATTAGTCCCACAGTGGGGACATCCACTCATCACAGCAGCGCACACACTTAGAGACACAGATTACAGTAAAACTGATGCCAGCCATGTTTGCTTTGATAACTTCAATAACTACATGCTGATGACCCACATGAACATAATCCTGTTTGGTGGATGCAACTACATCATGAACTTAGCTTAACTGCTAATATTATGAATGACATGATATTGCCCCCCCCCCCCCGATGTAATTAAAACATTTACATGAATTACAATTAAAAGTGCCTGTAACTCTTTACGACAGACAGGCAGACAGACAGACAGACGAATAGATAGATAGATAGATAGATAGATAGATAGATAGATAGATAGATAGATAGATAGATAGATAGATAGATAGATAGATAGATAGATAGATAGATAGATAGATAGATAGATAGATACCCATGTAAAGTTAGAGGTACAGAAGAGGATTACAGCCACTGGGAAAAAAAAGAAGTAAGAATTCTCTTTCTTTTCTCTTTTCTTGTCAGTGGCTCTAATCCACAACAGTACAGAGTAGGAATAAATAAATTACATGTAGAGCACAAAAGTCTCAATATTAATCCCCCCCCCCCCCATCTCACACTGTGAAATGTTCAAAAGTTGGCAGCCCTGTATAAATACGTTTAACAGTAGCAGCACTGCTCTTATTTCAAGTTGTTTACTTCCTCAATATGTAGCTGTGAGCCGTGCATGCTCCTTGACGGAGTAGGCACACTTTTTAGGCATCGAGTTGTGGAGCTGCGTCCTTTCCAGCATGCTGAATGCCCAGTATGCACACTACAGGAGTCTAGCTCTGCCTTCTGTCTGGTTTAAAATACCACCAAGCTGCAGACATGCTAGCTCTGTGTTAGCCTGCATGCTAACAGCTGCAGCTTGGTGTCTGAGCCCTGACTGCTGTAAACTGGGTGATGTTACTGTGTTGTTTTTGTATAAGAAACAAAAATATAGATGTAGCTTGTTGAAGAAATGAAAACTAAGCCATTTTTATTCCTTTTGAAAATCTTTATCTCAGGATGAATTTAGAAAGTCATGTTTGTTGTTTTAAAAGGTTATATTTCTTTTTTTTCTCTTGATCCGGATCCTTTTAATCACGAGATCAGATCTGACTCGCCATAACATTTATAGCTATATTATGCTAAAACGTTGTCGAGAGGCATGAATTCTTATTTTAAGCTCATTTGTTTTCCATATTTTACTTTAAATTTAATAGAACAGCTGCAGCAGGAATCTGATTGAAGTTACTACTTAATCTTTAACTTTGAATTGTAACGGAGCTTCATTCTCTGACACGACCCTGTTTGTGTTTTCCTACAGCTGCAGTGGAAGCTCTAACTCAGGAGTTCTTCAGGTAGGTGAGCCATCATCACCATCTTCACCATCATAATCACCATCATCATCATCATCATCATCATCATCATCATCATCATCATCATCATCATCATCATCATCATCACCATCATCACCATCATCATCACCATCATCACGGCCACCATCATCATCACCATTATGGCCATCATCATCACCACCATCATCACCATCATCACCTTCGTCATCACCATCATCACCATTATCTGTCATTGAAGAACAAATTTGAATATTTTAAAGCTTCTCTTTCTCAGAGTTGCAGATGTTTGATTTTTTTTGGGTGTGTTTCCATCTCAGCTGTCCCACTCCTGGATGTGATGGCAGTGGCCATGTCAGCGGGAAGTATGCAAGACACCGCAGGTAGGAGCTGTTCCTGTCAGCACAACATGATGCAAACATCTCGTTGTAACTATAGCAACCATAAAGCGTTTGGTGCCCAGACTAATCAGAACACTCTAAAGAATGCAGCTGCAGTGATCAGAGGATCTCTAAAAAGGATCATGACGTATGTCTGAGTCAGTCTCAGTAGAATCCCAGGTCATTTCAGGACATTTTTAAATTGCAATATTCTTGCAAGTTTTGAGGAGAAACAGGTTGGCCAACATGTCCGACTGTCCAGCTTGTTTTCACATTTGCCATTCCTGACCTCGAATTAGTAACTAACGGCCCTCTTCCAGGAATTACAAGGATTTAGTAAAAGTGATAATCTTACTTGTAATCTGATAAAATAGGCCATGCATACATTTTTGTTTTTGATAAGCTTCCCAAACCTGTAGAGCCCCATGCAGTTTTATGTTAGCTCCACTCAGCATTAGCCAGGATCAGCTAAACTCAGATCAATAAATGTTATTGCTTTTGTTGTGTTAGTTAATCATCATTAACTGTTGATTAACTAACTAAACACACATCAGTAGTTAACCAAACTCAGATCAGTAACTAGCTGATCTCAGATTGAGATCGTAAACTAGCCAAACTCAGATTGTTAACTAAACTCAGATCAGCTCAGTTACTAACTGAACTCAAATCATTAACTAGCTAAACTCAGTTAAGTAACTACCTAAACTCGGATCAGTAACTGATCTGGGATCAATATCTGCATTGTGATCAGTATTTGTGAGTTTGGGAGGGGACGCTTTCCACTTCTCTTTGTTCCTCCCTCCTCTTCTGTCTGGAGGATGTGACCATGGCAACAGCATCGTGTGGAATCTGCAGAGAAGACCAGGAGGGCTGCTGCCTGTCTCCATGGCAACCACCAGTATAGGATGTGAACATTGTGTCGCCCAAATCCTCCCTCCCCCATGGTCTCCTATGCCTTTGGTTCTAAGGAGTCGCCATGGCAGCGGGAGTCTGCAATAGGCGCTGCTGGAGCTATGCTCTGTCTCAAGCACACGTTTGGATGTGAATAAAGGGTTTCTGAGGTCACACAAGTCCAACAATTATCTGTGAATTTAAAACTAATTTAAAGAAAAATTAAGAGTTAATTTCAGGAAATTACCTCCTATTAACCAAGTGTAGAGTTCATTACTTACTGTAGGTAACCATAGCAACACAAGTCAGGTTCTGAAACAGCCATCTCGAATATGTTTCTGTGTTCTGAGGGTTTCCAAAGTGAAGCTCTGATGATGTTTCAGATGCTCCACTTCTCTTCTCCAACCCTTTCTGCTTATTTTCTTTATAAAATCTCTGAGATTCTGGCTAATTTGTATCAGACGCACATTTTTGTTTCTTTCATTCCATCAGACTAAAAGGGCTTTAGAGTTTAACTCTGCTGTGACTCGTGTTGATAGAGATCCAACTAAAACGAGTGTTCCCTCTGTCCCGTCTCAGTGTTTATGGCTGTCCTCTGGCTAAGAAGAGGAAGATTCTGGGAAAACAACCACTGGAGCCGCCCACCAAGAGAAGGCCCTTCATCTCCTCCTGCCTGACTAAGGAGGAGGAGGATACAGGAGGCTACACCAGGTACCAGGACCAACCCATGCCGGTGGGGCAGGAAGTTAAGGAACAGGGAGAGGTAGCGGAGGAAGACGACGAAGAAGACGGGGAAGTGGAGGATGACTTGTTTGAAGATAATGAAGAACAAGGACATGGGGAAGAGGATGAGGATGAGAGAGGAAATCCAACAAGAGGAGTTAAACAGGCAGAGGAGTTAGAGGAGGAGGAGGAGGGTTATGATGAAGAGGAGCAGGAAGAACAAAATCTTCATCAAGGTGAGTTACATCAATGATCCACACTCCCACACAGAAATGGGTCATTTGCATGTTTAAGAGTGAAACTGTTTTTTTCTGCTGTGGGTTGGTTAAAGCTAGGTCTGAAGGATGAAACTGTCTTCTGAACTCGGGTCCATAAGGAACCAAACCGGTTCTACTTTGTGTGCAGATTCCTTTTCTCATCCTTCTGTTTTAAACTGTGTACCGGTCACCGGTTTCTGATGAGTTTCCGAAAGAAATACAGCCTTTTCAGCTCCGTCAGGCTGGATGTGTGTGTTTGAATGGATCTTTGTTGTCTGTCAGAACTACATTGGGTCAAATGGATGTCCTGTTTGTGTCCAACAACAATATGAACCACCAGCAGGAACAAATGTTCCACAGTAGATTCAGCCTAGTTTGGTTCCATGAAGGAGATCATTTCTGACTCTCAGATGAACACTGGTTCTAGTGATGCTGAGACATGGTCCATCTCGTTGTTCCAGATGCAGCGTACCAAGAGGCCAGGTATTTTATCAGAATGACCAAAAGTTTACTTCACACATCTGGTGCCACATCCTAACTGTCTGGTCTCCAAACCAGAAAAGCCCTGCTCTACGACCTTCTTACCAAATAAGGAAGTCATAACGAGTCTTTCTCCGAGCTCCCGTATCTTAGCTGCTGGAGACTTTTACTCTCTGAATAAAGCTTATCTTTCTTGACATAAATGACTTTAAAACTTCATATAATCATATTCTGTTGAATGAACAACATGTTTAAATCCAAACTGTTTAATAATGTGTGCATTAATCAATGATGGGTTAAAATGAATAGTTTTCCCTTAATGATTAATTTCAGCTCTTAAACTACATCAGATTAGGATTTCAGAAACTATACCAGATTAGGATTTGTTGATTTAATGTTAATCTACCTCCTATTATTATTATTATTAATGTTAAAACATCTCCACTTCACACTGAGAGTTAACCTCTAAATATCCCTGACATCCATTTTACGCACTAATACCGGTATCGCAGCTAGAACATTTTATAGCTTACCATTCACCTCGAGTAACGTCCCAGTCTGAGAAGTCTTCACACGGACGGTGCTTTCCGTGGGTCCAGGTCGCCCTCCAATCACTCCCGTCTTCCCAAATTTCCAGACAACCAGATATCCTCCCACTCCAATCAGGAGAAATCCAGTGATCATCAGGCCAAATATCCACGCGTCTTCAATGTCCTCAGTGGACAGCTGGGAGAGGCATATGATCTTCCACTCCTTCCAGGAATCCAACATATATCCCACCGGGTGTGTCCCCTGTGGACATGTGGGAGCCCCCTGCTCCGTTCTCATTGTTGAAAAAAATCGTATCGATCGCATTGAATGACTAGTTTATCAAATCCATGGTTAGTTAAAAAAAAAAAATAGAGTTTTTCTGAAGAAATGCAGAGAAGCGCTCTGTGGGCAGACAGGACACATAGCCTTGGGAAAACAAGATAAGGGAGCGAAAGAGAGAAGCGTCTGTACTCCTCGAGTGCCTGAATGCAAAATGTTATTTGGTCACATGTGTTCTATAAACCATGTTACAACTATATAGGCCTTACAGAGAAATGGGATTTGTTTCAGAGTTTTATTTTGTCACATTTCCTATAAGCACACTGAAAATCTACAGCTAATAACCTTTACTTATAGTCACGTCTTCGTATGCAGCCACTCCATCTGCTCTCGTCTCTTTTCCAGGCGAGGTGCTGCTCATCTCGAACACGGCCATTCACATACCGGAACGCCGTCATTTAAAAATATTTGGTCACGCTACGTCCTCAGCACATGAGGGGACTCCCTGCGTTCTACCAGGAAGAAACAAAACTTTGCTGTGAGATTGAGACACTTTCTGCTGGCTGAAGTGCAAAAGAATCAGACGTTAGAGTTTATGAACGTGGTCGGGACAGAGGAGAGGTTCCTAACAGCAATAAATAACTTTAATATGATAAATCGTAGAGTAGCGGGTTGTTATCCTCATTTTACATTTAAGGAGTCGTCCTGAATGGAGTTAGTTTTATTTAGAAATGTTGTCAGACAGTGCAGCCTCTTCTGAGCTGTAATTCAGTCTGGAAACCTTGGCAATGCGGCGAGTATGGTCAGGGAGAAGAGGAGGTGCACAATAAGGCTTCAAGTGTGTGGTACACATCAACATATAAAGTATGGCCGTAGTCCGCCCATCGCTCCGCCGGGGGAACGTTGAAGCCAAAAATGGGAGGTTCCCACCACAGTTTTTTTTTTACCGAGTCACGCCCAGACACTCCAAAAATGGGAAAAGAGATGGAGCTGAGGATGGGGCTGTTATGTTTGCAACAGGGTTGGAACAAATGAAACCAATATAGCTACTAGCTAACTTAGCTAACCCAAGAAGCTAAGAAAAGCTCCGGGGACCACAAAGTAGACCACCCGCACAACCGACCGGCTTCAGTGCGAGTCTGTAGTCATGCTGGTCGCCTGTGGAGATCTGATATGGACTGGGACAGTTAAATTACAAGCAGAGCCAGACCGCTGTGACCGGGAACCCTGGCCTTAAAGATCAGCTAATTCTCCATGGGCAGAGATCAGCGGGACATTAGCTACATGCTAACCCAAAGCTAACAGAGTTTTTCCAGGCATTTTTAGCATGAAAAACGTGGCAGTGGTCGTGTCACGCTCCCAACCAGAGACAAGAATGGTGGACCCACGGATCTTTCACCGCTGTGGACTAGCAAAGCCCGATCCTCAGTCAGATACCCAGCAGCCACACCAACACATTACATTTCAACACATCTCAGACCAATCAGTGTTATGGTAAACACATAGAAGTTTCCCCATTCAACCAGCAAACTATTAGCAAGAAAACTGCGGTTGAGCAAATCAAAAGTGAAGCAGCATCAAGTAAAAAAGCTGCGGTGTTTCTGTGATCTCTCTCAGAAATCCACAAATGACCAGCATGACTACAGCCTAGTATTGGAGCCGGTCTGTGTGTCGGCTGCCCCAGGAAACGGGAACAGCCAGCTGCCTACTGTAGCAACCGGTCTTGGGCAGGAGACAGAAGACGAGCACCCGCTCAACTTTCTTATCCAGCAGCAGCCCCACTAACATGTCTGACCAAGCAGTTAAACCACACAGCATTTCCCACCCTTCAACCAGCAAAATAAAGTACAGAAATATAATTTTACTTACCGATAAACTGCTTTGATGATCTGTTAGTGCAGTCAGTAACCACAGCTCGCCTTCTGTGACCATGGAACTGTTTAAGTGGAACTAAATGTTTACATTTCTGAATAATTAATGAGCATCAGAGCTGTTTAAGTGGAACTAAATGTTTACATTTCTGAATAATTAATGAGCATCAGAGCCACGTGACTTCAGCGCTTGCTCGCGTTAATAGATGTTCGGCCATTTTGACTGTGGTAGCTTTAGCTGTGTCTGTGTGTTTGGATGTTAATCATGGCATGCCAGACATTTTTTAGAGATGTTCACCAACATGTTACGCGTCAAGCTGATGGCTGCTTTGTGTTGCCAGTTAGTCGAACTAATTTTCTTCATAGGTCAGTATTGTATAGAGCAATGGTGGAATGCAACGGTTTACCACAATTCTTGAGAGGTCAGTTACAAAGGAGTGATTTTCGTAAGAGGTTGCGGATATTTATTTATACCCTTTTTACATGAGTTTGAGGAAGATGAGTTTTATGTTTTATTTATTTAATGTTTTCTTGTCCAGTGTGTGTGGAGGAATTTCTGTTTTATGTTACTGGGAAATGTATTATATTTTGTTGCTGCATTGGGTGGAATGTGGTGTATTCTTATAATGGAGATGTATATTGTATATGGAAATGGATTGTTTGCTTGTGAGCCCAGTGTTGATGCATTAATAATGGGTTTTTTTTGGTTACATCATGACCCCAGGAAGAATAGCAACTGTTTTAACAGTGGCTAATGGGGATCTTAATAAACAAACAAACAAACAAACAAACCTGTGCTCAGCAGTAGTGGCTTGGATGTTATAACCTACCTGCACTGACTCAGGTTTTTCAGTCAGGAAGTCCAGGACCCAGTGGTGCATGCTGATGGCAAGTCCCAGCTGGAGACATATGTCCACGAGTCTTTGAAGAAGAAGAAGAAGAAGAAGAAGAAGAAGAAGAAGAAGAAGAAGAAGAAGAAGAAGAAGAAGAAGAAAATATCATTTCTATAGCGCCTCTCAAGATAAACATCACGAGGCGCTTCACAAAAACAAAAAATATAAAAATTGTAAAAATATAAAAAAGCATTTCGAAAATGTTTAAAAATATATTTAAAATGAGCAAGAATAAGCAATTGCGATTTAAAAGAAAAAGTGTTAAGAAAGAGAGAGAGTGAATAGGAAAGAGGGAAATCAGTGGATCCTGAGGAAGGTGGAATAGATGGGGAGAGCAGAATAAAGAGAGAGTAGTGAAGAAGGTCATATAAAAGCCAGCTTGAACAAGTGAGTCTTCAGCTGCTTTTTGAAGGAGACCACTGAGTCCACTGATCTCAGGCTCAGGGGGAGAGAGTTCCAGAGTCTGGGGGCCACAGCAGCAAATGATCTGTCACCTTTGGTCTTTAGCCTGGTGCGCTGCACAACCAGTAGGCTTTGATCACTGGACCTCAGGGACCTGCTGGGGGTGAAGGGACTAAGAAGATCACCAATGTAAGATGGTGCTTGTCCATGTAGGGCCCTATAGACCAGAACCAGGATCTTGAAATGAACCCTGAAGTTGACTGGCAGCCAGTGAAGCTGGAGGAGAAGCGGGGTGATGTGGGTGTGTTTGGAGGACTTAGTCAGATGCCGAGCACAGGCATTCTGAACCACCTGTAGACGGTTCAGGGAGGTTCTGCTCAGACACGTGAAAAGAGAGTTACAGTAGTCTAAGCGTGAGGAGATGAAGGTGTGGAGAACTGTCTCAAGTTCAGAGCGGGACAGAATGGGACTCAGCTTAGCAATGTTCCTGAGATGGAAGAAGGAAGAGTGAACAAGAGAACTGACATGAGTATCCAGGGTGAGAGCTGGGTCAAAGGTCACACCAAGATTCCTGACGGAAGGTTTGGTGTGGGAAGCAAGCTGACCAAGAGAGTCTCTGACTTTGGGAACCAGCTTGTCTGGGGCACAGATGAGGATCTCAGTCTTATCTTCATTCAGCTGAAGAAAGCTCCCAGCCATCCAGGTTTTGATAGAGTCTAAGCAGGTGTGTAACAGCTGCAGCTTAGACATCTCATGGGGCTTAAAGGAGATGTACAGTTGGATGTCATCTGCATAAAGATGGTAGGAGATTCCTTTGAAGGAGCTCAGGATGTACTGAAGAGGAAGCGGACAGAGGAAGAGCAGAGGCCCCAGCACAGAACCTTGTGGGACACCATGGGTAAGAGAGGTGGTGGAGGACCTAAACTTGGAGATGGCCACAGAAAAGGAGCACTCAGAGAGATAAGAGAACCACTCCAGAGCAGATCCTGATAGGCCTACCCAGTCTCTCAGCCTCTCCAGTAGCAGGTGATGGTCAACAGTGTCAAAGGCTGCAGTCAGGTCCAGCAGGACCAGAACAGAACAGTCCCCTGCATCACTGTGAGTCAGAAGGTCATTAGAGATCCTAAGAAGAGCTGTTTCAGTAGAATGAGCTCTACGAAAACCTGACTGGAAGCTATCATAGATGTTATGTTCATCAAGAGCAGCTGTGAGTTGTTTAGCCACAACCTTTTCCAAGATCTTGGAGATGAACGGAAGTTTAGAGATGGGTCTGAAGCTGCTATGGAGAGAGGCGTCAAGACTCAGTTTTTTAAGAAGCGGGTGGATTACAGCGTTCTTAAAGTAAGCAGGGACCTGACCAGAAACCAGAGAAGCATTAATTATAGAGAGCACGCTGGGACCGATGGACTGAAAAGCACTTTTAAACAAAGATGAGGGTAAGATGTCGAGGGGGCATGCAGAGGTCTTCATAGAGTTAACTAGTTTGGTTAACTCAGGCAAAGAAACAAGAGCAAAGCTACCTAGGATGATGGGCCTGGTTGGAGTCGGGAGAGGCAGCGATAAGGCTGAAGGAGAGATTCTAGATCTAACCTTATTGACTTTGTCCACAAAGAAAGACAGAAAGTTCTCACAGTCTGCAACAGAGTGGATGGAGGCTGTAGGAGAGGCAGGAGAGAGGATGCTGCTGATGGTGTTGAACAGCACCTTGGGGTTCCCTTTGCTCTGGGACACCAGGTTGGAGAAATAGGAAACCCTAGTGTCTCTGACTGCAGAGTTAAAGGATGTCAGAAGATCCTTTAGGTGCAGCAGATGGACGTGGAGATGGGTTTTCTTCCACAAACGCTCAATTTTTCTACATTGGCGCTTCAGGCTGCGAAGGCTGTCATTAAACCAGGAAGTAGGGTTCACTGCAGGAACTGATCTGGTTCTGACAGGACAGATGTTGTCCAGAATGGAGAGGCAGTGCTCGTTGAACTGAGAAGTTAAGGAATCTGGGTCGTTATCAGAAGAACAGGGTGGATAAAAAGCAGCAGAAAAATTGCTAGCTGTGCTCTCTTTAAGAAAACAAGAACTAACCAGACGGCGAGCAGGAGGTGGGGATGCAGAAACTGACAAGTTAAAGAAAAGGCACTGGTGATCAGAAATATAAATGTCCTCAGGACAAACACTGTCAGCATTTAGACTCAGGGTAAAAACAAGGTCTAGAGTGTGCCCCCTGGTGTGTGTGGGGCCAGAAACATGCTGGGTAAAGCTGAAGGTGTCCATGAGGCTGGAGAAATTCATGGCAAAGTGATCAGAGGGATCATCAACGTGGATGTTAAAATCACCAACAATCACCATTCTGGACAGCTTCACAGTGGAGGATAGAAAGTCACAAAACTCCTGAAGGAAAGAACTGTTTGGACCAGGTGGACGATAGACCACAGCACAGTAGAACGGGTCCTTACGCCCGACTTTAATCAGCTGCAGTTCAAAGGAAGCAAAGTGACCAGAGGTTGTAGAGCTACAAGGAAGATGGCCTCTGAAAACAA
Source organism: Nothobranchius furzeri (assembly GCF_043380555.1). Taxonomy (NCBI): domain Eukaryota; kingdom Metazoa; phylum Chordata; class Actinopteri; order Cyprinodontiformes; family Nothobranchiidae; genus Nothobranchius; species Nothobranchius furzeri. Next base: position 17,111,039 of record NC_091742.1, read on the forward strand.
CAGCTAGGCCTCCACCACGACCAGAACCCTGGGGCTGGCTAAGAAAACAATAACCACTCGGGCAAAGTTCAGTCAGAGCAGAATAATCAGATGTTTGCTGCCAAACTTCAGTCAGAAACCGAAAATCCAGGTTTTTAGAAAGAATTGGATCATTGAGCAGGAAGGACTTATTGCTAACAGAGCGGGTATTTAATAGAGCCATGCTGAGTGAGGAGGAGGAATCAGAAACTACAGAAACAGCTGGAGTTAGTGGATGTAAATTAGCAGGGTTAGATCCACGGTGTTTATAAAAACCACTTTTGGAGGGAACAGGAGGAGAAACCACTGAGGAATGAGGATAAACCGACCTTAAAAAACTTGGACAGATGAAACGCGTCCCAATGTGGCCTGGCGGGAATGCGGAAGTGGCGCTCAGGTCACCAAACAAAGGACAAGAAGCTAGAAGATCGCGCCGATGTTTACTCGATAAACCACGCTTTAAGAGAAGTCTTATTGTCACCTGGATTCCTGCTCGTTTACCTCTTTTCCTCCAACGTTTTCCCGGGACCGGACAAACATCGCTAGAGGTGCGCAGCTCTGGATCGTCGTTTGGTTCCGGGCCGGTACGCCGCTCAGGTAAACAAACAGGATGGTAAATCCTCGGTGCATCTTGGGCGATTGTGAACGAACGGAAGGACAAAAGAGTCTGGCGATCATAGGAGATGGTAGCGGGGACACTACTGAAGAAGATCGCAGACAGGAGCAAGGTGGAAAAGAGGAGGTTAGTGGAGAAGAGTTTTAAAAAGTGGCCGGTGACCGCGGCTAAGCCAAGCACAGGCGCCGTCTTGCCGACCGGAAGTCGGTGTCTTTTGGAACCTCTTTGGTGTGTTAAACGCATCCCTGCCTATGTGAATCCTTAATTTTCCCTGACTTTAAACCTGCATTTTTTTCTGTGTGTCCTGACAGCAAACAACCAATACCAGCCCACTGGTCTGTCAAAGCTTGTCCCCCTCCAGAAGGACAACAACAACAACAACAGCTGTTTTCTCAAAAACTCAAGTGGAGAAGAATGCGAGAACTACGATGAGCTGGTTGCTAAGTCGCTGCTCAATCTTGGTAAGATTGCCGAGGATGCTGCTTACCAGGCCACAACAGAGTCTGAGATGAACAGCAACTCCTCGAACAGTGCCGGCGAGGATGAGGATGATGAGGATCATGGCAGTGACGAAGAGAACATGAAAGGTGAACTGAGTGTAGACCTAGACAGTGATGTGGTCAGGGAGACGGTGGACTCATTGAAGCTCCTGGCTCAGGGTCATGGCACCATGCTTCCTGAAGATGGATACCCAGAGAGCACCACGATGGAGGACAGCAGACATACCAACGAGAAGGGCCAAGGGGTCAGGTGTCAGGTGGTGGATGGCAGAGAGGAGGTGTGTCTCAGCAGTCTGGAGTGTTTGAGGAACCAATGTTTTGATCTGGCCAGAAAACTGAGTGAGTCACAGCCATCCGACCGATCCTTTCTCCATGGAGTCCACCACCAACAGCTGAAGGACAAGCAGGTTTTCCAGCACCTGAGCAGGTAGATCATTTCACCTTTGTCCTCCTAACCAGGCTCCACTTGTCACATCCAGGCCTAATAAAATGCATACCAATAAAGCCTGTTCCTCTACAGAACTAGCCCAGAACAAGCAGCCACTATTCCGTAAACCACCAGAATTAAAATATTCATGAGACAAATAAATCCCTCAGTTCACAAAACCTTTCAAATCTAAATGTTCCGAGGCTCCTTGAGCAATGGAAAACCATCTTCTGGGTTATGTAGATGGCTTGGAGTCTGAACTTCAAGGTTTCAAGAAGATCTGGTATCAGCTGGTGTCAGAACATGCAGTCCACCACTCCATGTCTTTGACTGGAACATTGATTGAATTGAACAATCAAGATTCATGGCTGAACAAGATCCAGTGAACAGATTAACACTATGACCATGATCTTTTTTCTCAGATACGACACCTGCACACCTCCTGATGAGCGCAGCTACCCTGACATGGCAAACTTTATGAAAATGGAGGACCAGCACAGCCCAGCATCCCAAGGCTTTAGCTGTAGCCAGGAAGGAGATGAAGACACCACATCGGTGGTCTCTGACCGGTCCGACGACACCTTCGACATGGCCAAGGGAAACCTGTCTCTGCTGGAGAAGGCCATTGCTTTGGAGTCAGAACGGGCCAAAGTCATGAGGGACCGAATGGCCTCGGAGAACACAGTGGTCCATCGAGATCAGCCCTACCACCGCCTCCATGGTGAGCACAGCCCTAGGCTGAGCAGCACAGCCGAGGAACGCAGGTCCAGGATACAGCTGGATGGGTTAAAGCGGGCCTACTACCCTAAAGGTACTGATCCACGTGTCAGTAGTGAACAGAACTACTTAGCTGGGCTCTGATTCAGTGAGGTCTAATCAGTTTGGTTCCACTGGCATCCTGGTGTAAACACCAACCACTCAAAACATGACTATCGCTGACAGAAATCACTGTCATCTTGTTACTATGGCAGTGGCCGGGATTTATCAGGCACATGTCAGATGATGATAAAATGTTTAGATGATGTTCGAAATCTGATCCCCTCCTTATTTTCCCATTTGTTCCCAGAATCTTCCAGAGGAGAGAAAAAGGAGAGCAAGTGCCCGACACCAGGCTGTGATGGCACCGGTCATGTGACGGGTCTGTACCCGCACCACCGTAGCCTGTCGGGATGTCCTCACAAAGACCGCGTCCCACCTGAGAGTACGTCCTGCAGCTTGTGGGCTTTTCAACAGTCTGACAAGTCATTTCATTTTGTGTCTCCGCAGCAAAAATGATTGGATCAAAATCTGATCTAACTTGTTGGATGGAGGGTGTTGCTGTCTGACAGGGCGGGGCCTCTGTCGAATGGGGTGGGGCCTCTGTCTGACTGGCAAGGGCCCTGTTTGACAGAGCCTCTGTCAGATGGGGCGGAGCCTCTGTTTGACAAGGAGGGGGCTCAGTCAGATAGGGCGTCCCTTGTCTGACAGGCCAGGGCCCTGTCGGATGGGGCGGGGCCTGAGTCGGATAGGGCAGACCTCTGACTGAGGGGGTGAGGCCTTGGTCAGGTGGGGCGGGGCATGTTGGCATGTTGCATGACTCTACACGTGTTTGTTGTGTTACAATTTTCTGAAAATGGCAGCGTAAATGACACAATATAGACAGAGCCCCCATGTTTGTGATTCCTGTAAGAACCTGATCCAGGAGAGAAGGTGTGGAGTTTCACGGCTGCTGTGAAACATGTCTGTGTTTCATCAACACCTAAAGAAGTGAAATCTGTTCTTCTCATCCTCACTGCTGCCTAAACCATGCTTGTCTTTTTCACCACATGTTCCTGATGTCTGACTTTGTGTTTTCTGCTGCTCATGTGAGAATTTGTTTGACCAAATTAAAATCTCAGGCACAAGCAGCATGGGCTGAACCTGCTAAATGTGACCCAGTCCATACGGCCGATGCCTTTAGTCTGCTACTTAGTCTGCTACTTCTCCCAACCTTTTGAAGAAAAAAACAACAAAAAGGCTTTAAAAGGAGAAAGCACTTCAACTTAACATTGAATAAGTAAGTTTAAATTCAAATTCCCAAGTACAGCTACAGCAATCTGGACCAGTCTTGTCACCGCTATCAGATAAAATAAATAATCAGAGCCAAACTGCCTACCTAATCCTCGCCACCATGTCCAAACGCCAGTGAGAACAAATGAGATTTTAGTTACGTCTTAAATCTGTCACGCAATCCGGCCTCCTTCCCAGTACTGAAAAAGCATGGCTCCCATGACATTTCAACACGTACCTGGGCACTGTTAATGGTCCCCGGTCAGCTGACCATCGGGAACACACTGGGACATAGTGGTGGATGACACCTGACAAGTATTGAGGTGTCCCCCTTAAGTGCTTTCATCATAAACAGAATTACCGTAAACCTGATACAATAAGAAACAGGAAGCTAGGACTGGTGTCATATGCTCATACTTCCTGGTGCCTGTCAACAACCGAGCTGCAGAGTTTTGGACTGCCTGGAGGCGTGCTATGGAAGGAAGCTTGCCTAAACTCCGCATAAAGTGGGTTACAGTAATCCAACCTGCAGGTGATAAAGGCATGGATTGCACTCTCCAAATGGCTACGTGACAGAAATGGCTTGATCTTCACTATACGCCTTAGCTCAGGCAGCTCCTTGTCATTGGTGGCATAAACAGAATTACTTCAGTTTTGTTTTGGTTGAATCATAAGTAGTTCTGAACCATCCATACCTTGATGTCCTCCAGGCAGTCCAACAAAGGATGGATGGTGCATAATCCACCCTGCCAAACCTGGAAATCATCAGCATATAGATGGAATGTCATGTCATGCTTGCAGATTAGGTCACCCAGGGGTAGAAGGTATAGGGAGAAAGATAGTGGGGCTAAAATCGAGCCTTGGGGGACTCACCAAGGCAGCTCAGATGTGTTGGAGGAACAGTCTCACACAAAAACTCCTCCCCAATAAGTAAGATCTTATTCATTTCAGCGCCTGGCCTGTAATGCTCACACACTGCTCCAGTAGATTTACTAAAATATCGTGGTCATTACTATCAAGGATGATACTATATGGAACCAGTCAGAAAGGGGCAATTAGTTAAACAGGTCCAAATAAAGTCAACCTTCAGTTTTAACTCAGTCATCATCCTTCATCTATCCTGCAGAATTCAGTCATCTCCACATCCGATCACTGCATGACCAACGTCTCCATCCACCAGAGTGTTGCTGAGATCAGCAGGAAGGAAAGTCGGGTTTCTGCAGCAGAACCACGTCTCCAACTAGAACACAATAACTAACTTCCTAATATTGCTTCTGGAGCTTCGGGGTTTGGCTTTCTACCTCCAGGTAATCATGAAGCAGAAACATCAGGATAAGGTCTGTCCTTCAGAAGTTTTTCTGCATTTATTCAATTAACCAGGAGCAATGTCTAGTAGGTTCCTCTTGTCACAATCTGGTTCGCGTGGAAACTTTAATAGGGGCAGCAGTAGCTCAGGAGGTAGAGCTGGATCTCCAGTAATCAGAAGGCAGGTTCAATCCCGGCTCTGGACAGAGAAATCTGCTGTTGTGTCCTTCGGCAAGACACTTAGCCCACCTCCCTTTCTGGTGGTGGTTGGAGGGACCGGTGGCGCCTGTACTCGGCAGCCTGACCTCTGTTAGCGTGTCCAGGGCAGCTGTGGCTACATCGTAGCTCATCACCCCTGACCTCTGTTAGCGTGTCCAGGGCAGCTGTGGCTACATCGTAGCTCATCACCATCAGTGTGGGAATGTGTGTGAATGCATGAATCATGCACTGTAGTGTAAAGCGCTTTGGAGTCCTCTGACTCTAAAGGCGCCATACAAGTGCGGGTCATTCATCATTTAATAGTTCAGAAGAGGGCTGCTCTATTAACTGAATTTTAATCACAATTACGATTTGAGTTCAGAACGATTCTAAAAAAAAACAAGACGATTATTTGCTTCTCCCTCTTGTGCTGCTCCAAGTGACAAATCAAGCACTCCTCTCACAGTGTCGCAAACTTGGCGACTTTGTCGCTGTTTCTAACAGCTTTTCAGGACCCGTCTAGACTTTAAAATCCTAAAAGTACCTAGAAAACAACCTAGAACATCCTGATAACCCTTAGCTGCTATCTGGATAGCCGTCGTCCACATTTCCTGCAGGATAGCAAAACACTCTGCCTGCGCTCCGGACCATCCTTCCGGACATTAGGAAAAGGAATGAGGTTGTGTCGCGAAAGAAACAACTCTCAGAGCCATCTCCCTCTTGGATTAGCCGGAGCGAGGGACACACGTACAGTACCTACTGGCTACTTTGGCACGCTAAACAAACTCGCAGCTGATCGCTGTGAGACCGGGTTGGGGGATGGGGGGTTGCAGTACACCTCCGATCGCTGCCAGGGACGATTTTTACATCAACTGATGGAAGCCGTACCTAAAAAGTTTAGAAATAAATTAGAAATAGGAATGAGTTCCTCATGCTGGTAAACAATAACTCATGTCTCTGAGCGACATGCTGCTACTGCAGCCTCAGCACCGCTGGACAGGATTAAATAATGGTGATGAGCTTCACTAAAACACACGTTTATACGTTTTAATGTCTTTTATATTATTAATGCACAACATCATTCTTGCTGGCAGTACTTGGTATTTGGGTCTGTATTACACTTAAACGAGTTAAACCTCAGCCCTTTGGGTCATGGTGTGCTGGCCTTTTTATTCTAGGAATCAGGAGTTGTTTTGTGATCCTTTTGTTTATTTTTCTTATTTATTTTGTCCTGAATGTACCCTGTGCAATTTTATGGCCAAATAAAAAAATTAATAAACAAATAAATAAAAAGATAAATTTAAAATCGTCTTAAATCATCGAGATCTCCATTTCAGTCAAAATAATCATGATTATCATTTTTTTCCATGATGGAGCAGCCCTAGTTCAGCATTTACCCAGAATCCTTAGCTTTCAAATGAGACCTCTCAGAGCCGTCGGGAGCCTCCGTGTTGCATCCACAGACGGGTAACGCTCTCAGACTTGGACCGGGACTGATTCAGACTAGGGTCAGGCTGGGACAGTTGGAAGTGACTTGTGTCTCGTTTGTCTCTGTGTCCCTTTGATGATTGAGGGCCTTGTTCAGGGTGTCCCCACCTGTCACCGGTGACCCCCCCATGACCCTTACAGGATGAGTGCGTACAGATGATGGGTTATAAGAGGGTTCAAAGTAGGTCTGGATGATAAATCAATTTAATGAATTCATTCAAATTTTTTGTTGCGGGCATTTAAAAAAAAGTAAATTGAATTTTTATGTAATAGTGCTTTTTTGGCCTCCCTGAGCTTCCGTACATTAGTTTCACATAACCGCGACAACGTCACAGCATGCACATGAAACAGCAACAGCAGCGACTCCATGGCCACCGGAGAGAGTGGGAAGCTTGTGCCTAAGAAGGGGATGAAATCCTCCGTTGTTTGGAGCTGGTTTGGGTCTGCTGCGACAGACGCGGAGCGTGGCGCTTTTATCCAAGAGGGCGTTCATTTGTTCATTATTCACCTCAGAAATGAGGGTCACATGTGTCCTGCTTGTGATTAAATAAAAAACACAATCGGCTTTAAGGAGCCTTCCATTTCTACTTATTGCTGTTCTTAAATAATTGAGGGGAGAGAGAATCAGAACAAAATCATAAATCGAATAAAAAAAAAATCAAATCGTGATTTTATTTTAGGTCGTATCGCCCAGCCCTAGTTCAAAGGTCCAGGAGTGTTCTTTCTGGCAGACCAGACCCAAACATTTAGTTTCACTGGAAATTCAGAGATTTTGTCTCAGCAAACAGGGTTTAGTTCAGAAATCATGTCCATGTTGTTCTTGAGGAAAGCTCCTCCCACGTTTTGAACCATCAGCTGGTCTCTGGTTCTGAAGGACCTGCAGGTTTCTGATGGACATTGAAATACGAAACCGTTTTCCTTCCTGCTGCGGACACTCGAGCTGCCATCTCTGGCTTGGTGTTAGTTCTGTGCTCTGCTGTGATCTGAGCATGCCCAACAGGTGACCGCTCATTGACTCTCCGTGTGCTCCTAACCCTCGCTGTCTTTCTCACCTTTTCCTGTCTGTTAAAGTCCTTGCCATGTATGAAAATGTGTTAAAGTGTCCGACTCCTGGCTGCTCTGGACGGGGTCATGTCAATAGCAACAGGAACTCGCACCGCAGGTGAGTCAGTCAGTCATCCCTGACACTTGTGATACCTGTAATCTGTGAAGGATCTAAATGATCGCTGCAGTCTTCACACAAATCAGACCAACTAGTCTCTCCTGACAGCTCCAAACCAGGAACAGCTGGGATGTTTGTAGCCCCGCCCCCATCAGTGGCACCGCCCACCATCCCTGATGGATGTTCAAGCTTCTAATGTTTAAAAGCTAAATGCTTAGGTTTAAATAACCTGGTCCTGACTAAATCTACAAACATGCTTTGATTTGAAATCCGACCGAGCGGCCGGTTTGGAATAAGAAGAAAACTTTAATGGAGCGAAACTCGGCAGAACTGGAGTCGGATTCGTCAAACGGATCAGTTTCATATGAACATTCACACGATGAAGCAGGCTTTATGCTGATGTGGTCGGTATCACTGCCGTCTTGCCATGAGGAGGTTGCAGGTTCAAATCCCATGACCAGCCTTTACTGTGTGGAGTATGAATGTTCTTCCCATGTGAGTGTGGGTCTTCTGAGTTCTCTTGTTCCCTCTAGAGACCACAAACATGCATGCCAGGTAAACTGGAGCCCCTGGGTGTGTCCAGGTGTAGCCCTGCGTCTCACCTGGTGACTGATGCCCTAAGGTTGTCATCATAGGAGCAAATATAAATCATGTATAAACAAACTTTTCTAAGTGAGGATGTTTTTGTGGTCCTCACTCTTTGAAAAAGCTTCCCAGTTGGTTTTAGAGGTCTGGTGTGAATTATGTTTTAGCTATGTTAGGGTTAGGGATAATATGGTCACAAGAATGAATGGAAGTCCACGGATGGTCCTCATTAAGACAGAAGAACAGAAGTGTGCAGACGTGGTTCTTTACTTTGCAGTGTGTGTTTTTAGAAGACAATAAACTGGATGGTGTGTTTCTGTACCCATGTGTTTTAGAGTGTAACTGTGCCCCTCATTGTCTCTTCTTCATCAGTCTGTCCGGATGTCCAATCGCTGCAGCAGAGAAGATGGCGAAGGTCCATGAAAAGAGTCATTCAGTCGACAGCAGCAGCAAGACCAATCAGACGTCGGACCGTGTCCTCAGGTACCGCCACCTCTCAGCTGACTGGAAACAGTTACGACTTTTATAAAACTGAACATTCAGAATGATGTCATTCCTATGTCATGGTTTCCTTTAGAACCTGAGCTCATGTTGTCAGAACCTGAATCCACCTCCTTTGACCTGGATTGGTTGTGAAAGTGGGAAGCAAACATGGAGAGTGGGGTAGAACCTGGTGGAGATCTAGGTCAGATAAGACGGTCTATCATGCAGAGATGAATAAGGTCTAGAGTCTAAACGGGAATGGATTTCCTGTGGAAAAGTTAAGGATGGATGGATGAAGAAATCCAAAAGGGTTCAGATGAAGGCAACTGGACTTCTTTGGTTTCTTGAAGACATTTCTCTTCTCATCTGAGGAGCTTTGTCCATTCTAACTGGAACATGGGAGAGTCAAGCTTATAAGCTGTAGCTGTCTGTTGTTGTTTAATGAGCAGAAACTACTCTGAGTACCCCTCCTCTCTTCCTCCTGATGAGTCGCTGGCCTCTACTGAGAGGGAGTGGTCGTGTTGGTTAGACACAGGAAGGTGTGACCTAGACTGAAGCTGCTTAGGAATGAGATTCAAAGCTGCATTATAGATACTGGAAAGGTGAAATCTAAGCCCCGCCCCTATTTAAAGTGGGTTTTTCACGTTTGACATAGATAGCTTCTTTTACTCCTCTCTCACACCATCTGTCTTCTCTGTCCAGAATGTGTCCTTGTCCTTCAGATGTAGGTGGTGTTAGGTAATTTTGTCAATCCAGGTTTACCTGAGAGAAAGTTTAATGCACAGGGGGTTATAGTAATCAATCAATCAATACTAATACCAATCATAAACAATCAATTTAGACTTCGCAAAGTGGAGAGGAGAAACAGTACACACCAAGCATGAATTCAGTTTGCTCTCTCATCGGACCGGAAGTCCTCCGACAGCATTTATTGAAAAGACAGGATGAAGAAGGCGGGGCCTTCTTGAGGTACAGAGTTACAAACGCACACACGCATCACATTCCAAAACTACTCCGCTAAGGCGGAAAGTTGTTTAACCTAGGGAGTGAAAAACAAGGTCACATTTCCTTCATACAAACCCAGGTGCTTTCATTCAACAGACAGTTTCCCATGGGAGTGTTACTGATAAAACCAACTCGCTTGGTCTGCCAGAAACAGCTCGAAGGTCACTTCCTCCCTGTAAAGGCTACAGGATGACAAGGTTACAGGATGAATCCTGCGTTTATTTGTTCTTAAGGAGCACCAGATGTTTTAACAGTCAAGAAATTAAGCTATAATATCAATATTTACCTAACAGGTGGACTGCAGAGTCCTGACCTGAAGAGGTGGCTCTCCTGTGTTGTGCGATGCTCTTGTGTAATTGTTGTTTAGTTTCCCCGATGTAAACATCTGGACAGACCTCGCTACACTGGACTGCATAAACGACGCCACTGAGCTTCTCTTGGGGTGTTTCATCTTCAGGATGGACCAGGTTCTGTCTGAGGGTGTTGTTGGGTTAAAGTTTACTGGGATGTTGTGTTTGGAGAAGATTCTTCTAGGTTTCTCTGAGGCTCCTGCCACGTATGGGATGATGGTGCCTTTGCACCTGCTGTCCTTTGCTGGTTGATGCTTTGGATGCTTTTCCAGACTTCTTTGAAGATTTCACCAAGGCCCGATTAGGGTATCTGCAGTTCAGGAGAGCTTTCTTCATGTGTCTTCCTTCAGTCTTTGTGGGAACGTTCTCGGCCCGATGGTGTAAAGTCCTGATGACCGACATCTTGTGCCCCAGTGGCTGATGTGAGTCCAAATGCAGATACTGGTCTGTGAGAGTTGGTTTCCTGTGGACTTCAATGCTGAGACTTCCATCCTGTTCAGTTAGCACAGCACAGTCCAAGAAGGGCCGTTGGTGGTTGTGGACATCCTCCCTGGTGAACTTGGTGTTCTTGTCCACGGCATTAATGTGCTCGGTAAAGTCTTCTACTTCCTTTGTGAGAAGTTTGACCCATGAGTCGTCCACATACCTGAACCAGTGGCTCAGTGTTGTTCCATGGTAGGAGTTCAATGCTCTGGTTTCCACTTCCTCATGTAGATGTTGGTGATGATAGGTGACACTGGAGAGCCCATGGTGCATCCATGTTTCTGCCGGTAAAACCTGTCTTTGCGTTTGAAGAAGGTGGTAGAAAGGCAGAGGTCCAGGAGGGCACAGATCTAGTCTGGGGTCAGTTTTGCCCTCTCGTTTAAGGAACCATCTTGTTCCAGCTTTTTCCTAACTGCTTCCACTGCTTCGTCTGTGGGTAAACACGTGAAGAGTGAAGTGACATCAGATGAGACGATGGTTTCTCCTGGGGCCAGTTGGAGATCTTGGACTTTCTACATGTGAATTCTGTACGTGATGTTGGGTCTTTCCAACCAGCGGAGCCAGGATGGTGGAGAGATGTTTTACAGTGTTGTATGTGACCGAGTTGATGCTGCTGCTGATGGGTCTGAGTGTGTCCTTCCTTGTGAATCTTCAGAAGACCATGTCTACATGGGGTGGCTTCTCCTGGATAGAGTCTGCAGTAAAATGTTTGATCGATGACTTTGTCCTTTAGCAGTTTCTGTAGATGGTCCGTGATTTTCTTCTTGTGTCCGCTTGTCGGGTCCCTCTTTAGAGCTTCATACGTGGTGCTGTCACTCAAAGTGAGGTGACTTGGTTGTGGTAATCTGTTGCATTCAGAATAACCGTACAACAACCCTTGTCTGCAGGTACAATTGAGATGTTCTGGTCTTTGCTGAGGGAGGAGATGGCTTTGTAGACAGCTACAGTTTATAAACTTGACTCTCCCATATTCTACTGTAGTTAGAATGGACAAAGCTCCTAGGACGAGAAGCAAAACATCTTCAAGAAACCAAAGAATTCCAGTTGCCTTCATTTGAACCCTTTGGATTACCATGACCTGGATGACTGAGAACCTTCACAAGCAGTGATGAAGGAAAACTTCTGAACTAAAGTTTGATGGTTCCTCCACATAAACCAGATGGTCCCATTGATCTTCTGCACCCAGGCGTGGTTGAGAAGGTTTTTCTGTTGTTGAGTACTTCCTGTTTTATTCTGTTCTGGTTCGTTTTTAGGCCGATGTGTTTTGTCAAGCAGCTGGAGATTCCTCAGTATGGCTTCAAAAACAACGTTCCCACCAGCACACCACGATCCAATCTGACAAAGGAGTTGGAAAAATACTCAAAGACCAGCTACGACTTTGCTGGCTATGATGGTCAACATGGAGGCTTTGGGAAGAAAGGCCTAACCTCCAAACCCCAGCAGGGGCGAGACCTCTCTCCAAAAGCATACGAAGGTGAGAAACCTGAACGCACAACAAACTTCTGATTGGACGTCCACTTCCCTTTGGCCTGTGCTCAAACACAGATATTTGGCACCTTCCCTTGGGAAGGGAAGGGAAAGGGCTTGTGATGAGGAGGGATTCATTTATCATGGCAGATTTGGGTTTTTGTGGATTTAGTTTATTTTTGATGAGTGTCATCTATGATTCACCGCTGCAGGTAAACGTTACTGTAAGACATTGAGCCCGGCCAGCAGCACCACCAGCAGCTACGCTCCGAGCAGCAGCAGCAGCATGAGCTGTGAACGAGGAGAGGCAGCAGAGGGAGGCGGGGGAGGAAGCAGCGCCAGCAGCACCTGCAGTAAGAGCAGCTTTGACTACACCCACGACATGGAAGCTGCCCACATGGCAGCGACAGCCATCCTCAACCTGTCAACAAGGTGTCGAGAGCTCCCTCATGCTCTGGGAGGGAAACCCAATGACCTGCTGGCTCAGGTAACAAACACCTGTTCCCTTACATCACTTCTTGTAGGAAGCATCCTCCACCAGCTCCCAAGTTAAAAAGCTTAATTTTTAATGGTTAGAGCAGGTGTTTGGGTTGGGGGCAGTCAGTATTTAAAACATCCATCCATCCATCCATCCATCCATCCATCCATCCATCCATCCATCCATCTTCGGCCTCTTATCTGGGGTCGGGTCGCGGGGGCAGTAGTCTAAGCAGGGAGGCCCAGATTTCCCTCTCCCCAGCCACTTGGACTAGCTTCTTCGGGGGAATCCCAAAGCATTCCCTGACCAGCCGTGAGACTCAGGGTGTTTCTCAATGTCAAGGAACATTGCCTTGATGTCTTGGCCCCGCCCCGGTTGCCTAGGAGATACGTCATCTGGAGCCGCCAAGACGTGTTCCAATCGGTTCCAATGTTCATGTTCTACAGAGGTGTGTGTTCTCCGTTTGTTAGCCGTTTAGCTAGCTGAGCGAGGACACACGGGAGGTGTCTTGTAGCCTAGCCTTGGCCAAAAATTACCCACAATACATAGCAGTATTTTCAAAAGGACACCTTGCGGAGAAAACTCATTTCGGCCGCTTGTATCAGCAAACTCATTCTTTCGGTCACTACCCAAAGCTTGTGACCATAGGTGAGGGTAGGAACGTAGATCGACCGGTAAATCGAGAGCTTTACCTTCTGACTCAGCTCTCTCTTTACCACGACAGATCAGTACAACGCCCGCATCACTGCAGAAGCAGCACCAATCCGCCTGTCGATCTCAGGCTCCATCTTTCCCTCACTCATGAACAAGACCCCAAGATACTTAAACTCCACTTGGGGCAGGACCTCATCCCTGACCTGGAGAAGGCATTCTACCCTTTTCTGACTCAAGACCATGGTCTCCGATTTAGAGGAGCTCATTCTTATCCCAGCTGCTTCACACTCGGCTGTGAACCGCTCCATTGAGAGCTGGAGATCACGTTGTGATGAAGCCAACATTACATCATCTGCAAAAAGCGGCGACTCAATCCTTACGCTACCAAAACAGATCCCCTCAACAACATGGCTGTGCCTAAAAATCATGTCCATAAAAGATATGAATAGAATCTGTAACAACGAGCAGCCTTAGCGGAATCCAACTCTCACCAAAAAAGAGCTCGACTTACTGCCGGCAATGCAGACCAAGCTCTGACACCGGTCATACAGGGACCTAACAGCCCGTATCAGAGGGCCTGGTACCCCACACTCCTGAAGTACACCCCAGAGGGGCCCCCGAGGGACAAGGTCAAACGCCTTCTCCAAATCCACAAAACACATGTAGACTGATTGGGCGAACTCCCATGCACCCTCCAGAACCCTCTTAAGGGTATAGAACTGGTCCAGTGTTCCACGTCCAGGATGTAAACCACATTGCTCCTCCTGAATCTGAGGTTCAACAATCCACCGGATTCTCCACTCCTCTCCAGAACCCCAGAATAGACTTTACCAGAGAGGCTCAGAAGTGTGATCCCCCTGTAGTTGGAACACACCCTGCGGATCCCCTTTTTAAATAGGAGGACCACCACCCCGGTCTGCCAATCTAGTGGAACTGCCCTTGATATCCACGCGATATTGCAGAGCCGTGTCAGACAACACATAATAAGTGGAGTAGAGGTAGACAGAATTATTGCTGATTGCCAGGTGTTCAAATACTTCATGTGAAGCAGTGTAACACAAAGGTCACCAGCTTGTGTACAGACCTTCTGCACCTGTTCCATCAGAGTCCAGAAGGTGATCTGGATTGTGGTGTGGTGGATGAGGCAAGTCAACCTATTGGTCCAGAGGGCAGCGGGACGGTTTTGACCCCTCTGCAGCCGATGTCGCCCCAACGGCAGGCTCTGCTGAGCAGTGGCTGCTACCAGCTGAATGACACAGACTGCTGGGACCTGCCACTCGACTACACCAAGATGAAACACCTGGGAGACGAGCTGGACCACAAAGAGGTGAGTCTAACTGCCAGAATTCTACCAAGCTACCAGAACAGGGGCATCCCTGTCCATCTTCTAGGAATTTTAGAAGTCCCGGCTCTTCAGAGACCATCCACTTATCCTGAAAACTACCATGCACTCCACGTCCCTGGCTCTGCTGCACTTCCCCATACAAAGTGAGGACAGTGGCTTCTGAATGGAGTAAGAGCTGAACCTTCGTCTATCTGGGTGATTCTAGTGTTGCGTATGAGTGCAACGGTTCCGAACCAGCACTGATCTTAGATCTGCTTTTTCAGATGGTAGCTGTTTATTTCAGGGAGGATAAACTGGTCTAAATCACAGAGAAAAAAACACTTTATGGGGATCCAGAGAGGTTCTGCTGATCTTTGACCTTCTAAGCTGCATAACATTTACTTGTTCTGGTTGTTTGATTCATCATCCCTGAAGCAGAGAGACCAGATGAATCCATTCCAGGAGCTGCTGGACGAGGAGCATTTCCAGACTGAGGTGATGATCCCGAGTCCCAGACATCTTAAATACCCCCCTTGTAAGGACGGAAAGAAGGAGCTGATCACGTAAGGCTCTGCACACAGATATTGGTGTTCCTCTCGCTGGTCCAACAGAACCAGAACTCCTGCTGACCACGGGGACAAATGCTGCTCTTTAGGTCACAGGACTAGAAACTGTTCCAGCTTTGGTCATTCTGACTTTATATTCTGCAGTTTGTCAAGCTGCCAGCTGGCCGATAAGAACATCAGAGGAGTCCTAACGACCCCCTCTCCAGAACTCAAGTGAGCTTCCAAAACACTCCCGGATAATTGTACTACTACTACTTCTACTAACAATAATAATATTAATAATAATAACTTCTACTATTACTACTACTACTACTACTACTTCTAATAATAATAATAATAAAATTAATAAAAATAATAACTTCTACTATTACTACTATTACTACTACTACTACTACTACTAATAATAATAATAATAATATTAATAATAATAACTTCTACTATTACTACTATTACTACTACTACTACTGCTACTACTAACTTCTACTACTACTACTACTAATAATAACTGCTACTACTACTACTAATAACTTGTAGTAGCTACTACTACTACTACTACTAATAATGATAATAATAATAATAATAATTACTAATAATAATACTACTACTAACTTCTACTACTACTACTTCTAATACTATTAATACTACTACTACTACTAATAATAATAATAATAAAAATAATAATTAATAAAGACTATTACTACTAATAATAATAAAGTTATGTTCAAACCAAGCACACCATAGCTTTTCTTGTGAAATTACTAATAAGGTTGATGTGTCACATGACCCTCTTCCTATTGAGAAAACAAAAGTTGGATCCAAGATGGCCGACATCAAAATGGCCACCATGGTCACCACCCATCTTGAAAAGTTTGCCCCCTCACATTTACTAATGTGCCACAAACAGGACGTTAATATCACCAACCATTCCCATTTTATTAAGGTGGATCCATATAAATGGCCCACCCTGTACTACTAATGATATTAATAATACTAACGTCTACTACTACTGCTACCACTACTACTACTACTACTACTACTACTAATAATAATAATAATAATAATAATTTCTACTACTACCACTAATAATATTAATAATAACTTCTACTTCTACTAGTACTTGGTCTACCACTACTAATAGTAATCTTAACTTATACTACTACTACTACTACTATTTGAGCGCAGAGCTGCTCGTTTTGATGTATAATTTGTTGGGGTGCACGCTGCTGTTCGAGTCACAATAACATTCACGGAAGAATAATATTACACTGAACAAAAATATAAACGGAACACTTGTTTTTGCTCCCATTTTTCATGAGCTGAACTCAAACGTCTGAAACTACAAACACAAAACATCCTTGACTCTCAAATATTGTTCTGGAATCTGTCTACATGTGTGTTAGTGAGCACTTTTCCTTTTCCAAGTTACTCCTTCCCACCTCACAGGTGTGGCACATCAAGGGCTGATTAGACAGCATGAATAATGTACAGGCGTGCCTTAGACTGCCCACGATAAAAGGACACCCTGACATGGGTACACTTTTTCTTTAGGGGGGTGGTAGGGCAGAAAATCAGTCAGTATCTGGTGTAGCTGCCATTTGCCTCACGCAGGACAACACATCTCCGTGGCATGGAGTTGATCAGGTTGTTGGTTGTGGCTTGTGAAACTTGGTTTACTCCTCTTCAATAGCTGTGTGAAGTTGCTGAATATTGGCAGGAACTGAAACACGCTGTCGTATCCGCCGATCCAGAGCATCCCAAACATGCTCAATGGGTGACATGTCTGAGTATGCTGGCCATGCAAGAACTGGGAGGTTTTCAGCTTCCAGGAATCGTGTACAGATCCTTGTAACATGGGGCCGTGCGTTATCATGCTGCAACATGCGGTGATGGTCGTGGATGAACGGCACAACAACAGGCTTCAGGATCTTGTCACGGTACCTCTCTGCATTCAAGATGCCATCAATAAAATGCACCTGTGTTTGTTGTTCATAACATACGCCTGCCCATACTATTACCCCACCGCCACCATGGGCCACTCGTTCCACAATGATGACATCAGCAAACCGCTCACCCACATGACGCCACACATGCAGGCTGCCATCTGCCCTAAACAATTAAAAGTGGGACTCATCTGTGAACAGAACACCTCTCCAATGTGCCAAACGCCATTGAATGTGTGTTTGCCCACTCAAGTCGGTTACGACTTCAGACTGCAGTCAGGTCCAGTCCCCAGTGAGGATAACAAGCATGCAGATGAGCTTCTCTGAGATGGTTTCTGACAGTTTGTGCAAAAATTCTCTGGTTATCCAATCCGATTGTTGCTACAGCGGTCTGGGTGGCTGGTCTCAGGCCATCCTGGAGGTGAACATGCTGGATGTGAAGATCCTGGGCTGGTGTGGTCACACGTGGTTTGCGATTGTGAGGCCGGTTGGATGAACTGCCAAATTCTCTTAAACGCCTTTAGTACAGCTAATGGTAGAGAATTTAACATTAATTTTATGGGCAACAGCTTTGGTAGACATTCCTGCACTCAGCATGCCAACTGCACATTCCCTCAAAGGTTGTGACATCTGTGGCATTTGCTGTTTGATCAAACTGCACAAGTCAGGGAGTCCTTTTATTGTGGGCAGTCTTAGGCACACCTGTACATTATTCATGCTGTCATCAGCCCTTTGATCTGCCACACATGTGAGGTGGGACCGATTATCTTGGTAAAGGAAAAGTGCTCACTAACACATACAGATTTCTGAACAACATCTGAGTCATGGGTGTTTTGTGTGTGTAGTAGACAAAGCTTCAGATATTTGAGTTCAGCTCATTAAAAATGGGAGCAAAACCAAAAGTGCTGCGTTTATATTTTTGTTCTGTGTAATAATAATAATAATAATAATAATAATAATAATAATAATAATAATAATAAGCGATTAATGTCAAAACCCAGACCAGGTGGATAACAACAACAGTAAAAAAATAAATGATAATAATGCTAACTTCAACTACTACCACTACTACTATTACTACTACTACGAAAATAATAATTATTATAATGCTAACTTCAACTACTATTACTACTACTACTACTACTATTACTACTACTACTACTAATAATAATAATAACAACAATAATAATAATAATAATAATAATAATAATAATAATAATAATTATGCTATCTGCCACAAAACCAGGTGATTTCAATTATCACAGTGAATGAACCTGGTTCAGATGTTGAGGAGAACAAAAACATGACATGGAGATGACTTGTTGATGCCACAATTACACATCTCTGACTACTATTTCTATTACTATTACTACTACTACAAACAACAACTACTATTATGATGATGATGATGATGATGATGATGATGGGTTTTGTGACGTCTGACTGCTGATGGCGCTGTTTTTGGGCAGGTGTCCGACACCGGGCTGTGACGGATCGGGTCACATCACAGGAAACTACGCCTCCCACAGGAGGTAACGAGAAAAGCAGCTGTTCCAACCACAGCTGGATGCTGCATCTCATTGTTGTATTTGTGATTTTATTTACCGAATGAAAATTTGTTGTATCTTTTGTGGAGCTGTTTGTGACTTTGGTAACACTTTATAATAAGGTTCCCTTTATTAATGTTTCCTTTGTGCATCATTAAGCATGAATAAACTATTTAAAAAAGTATCAACAACTGCTCACTATTAATGTTAATGTTAAGTAATGCATCACTAAGCAGGCTACACAGTGGTTAGTGGTGTTGCCTTGCAGCAAGGGTTTTCTCTGTTCTCTGTCCTGTGTGTCTCTGTGTTGCCCTGCAATGGACTGGCAACCTGTCTAGGCCATACCTCACCTGATTGCCCGGAGACTGCTGGAGACAGGCACTAGCCCCCTGCAATCCTGCGTGGACAAGCGAGTCTAGACGATGGATGGCATTACTAAGCAGACAAACCCTTCAGAGCCCTTTGTCTGAACCTTAAAGACACTTAACATTTAACAATATCAGGAATACCTTATCGCCATCCTAGTGGCCTAGTGGTAGTGTCTGCCCTGGGACTGGGAGATCAGGGTTCAAATCCTGGTCGGTTCTTACCAATTCAATCCAGTTTATTTATATAGCGCCAAATCACGGCAAGTGTTGTCTCAAGGCATTCAAACATTGCCACACACACACACACACACACACACACACACACACACACACACACACACACACAGCTCACTCTCTTCTCCCATTCCCACTGAGCAGCAGCTCTGTGCTACAGACAGAGAAGGTAACTGAACAGCATCCAGCATGAAAATGAATTGCACATGGACAAAAGGAAGCCATGGTTGACAGTGTCAAATGCAGCTGATAGATCAAGGAGGGTAAGTACTGAGGATTCGGCAGTCGCTCTAGCTTCTTTTAAGGATTCTGTCACTGCTAACAGAGCTGTTTCACTGGAGTGGCCATTTTTGAACCCAGATTGGTAAGGGTCAAGCAGACAGTTATGTGAGAGGTGTTCTGTGATCTGTTTGAAGGTCACCTTTTTGGATGGTTTTAGACAGAAATGGGAGAAGAGCGATAGGTTGGTAGTTCTCCATATGATTTGGAGGAAGGGATGTTTATTTAGCAGCGGTTTAAACTAAGCATGCTTAAGAGACGTGGGAAATGTACCAGATGTCAGTGAAGCATTAATCACTGGCATTAATATTGTGATCAACTGTGTCAAAGGCAGCACTGAGATCTAACAAGACTAGAACAGACACAAGATTCTTATCTGAGGCCATGAGAACATCATTTGTAACTTTCACTAATGCAGTTTCAGTGCTGTGATACTCTCTAAAACCAGACTGAAATTCCCCAAACAGATCGTTAGTGTCATTACGTATCCATTTACTAAGGATAGATTGATTGTATCTAGAATGGGGCCGTAACTAAAGAAAATGCATCTTTAAATTATTTGGTTGGGATTGGATCTAAAATGCAAGTTGAAGGTTTAGATGAAGATAATATTTTTGATAACTCTGAAAGCTCAACTGGAACAAAACGGTTCAAACACAGATGAGGTTCTACAGTTACCTCAGATGCTGCCTCACTTACTGAGGAAGAAGAAATCACATTAGGGAGGATGCTAAAGATTTTGTTTCTAATATAATTAATTTTACTTGTGAAAAATCTCAAAGTCGTTGCTGCTGAGGGCTAAGGGAATATATGGTTCAGAGCTATGATTCTGTGTAAGTTTGGCAACTGTACTGAAAAGAAATTTAGGATTATTCTTATTCTCCTCAATTATTGATGAAAAATATGCAGTAAGAGGTAAGACTTTTAAAATGGGACCCAATGCCTCCCTGCTTGACACTCAGTTGTAAGGCGTTGGATTGGGGGTTAAACCACCAAAAAGTTCCTGAATTCAGCCACAGCTGCAGCTCACCACTCCCCATGAGGACAGGTGGTGATGACTATTTAGTTTCTTAATGCTTAATAATGCACAAAATAACATTAATAAAGGCACCCTTTTTGTTAAACGTTATCGTGACTTTTTCATGTAGCTTGTTTTTTTTCTTCTGCTCCTTGTCTTTAGTGTTTACTTGTCCTCTCCTGTCTCCACCAGTCTCTCTGGATGTCCTCGAGCCAAAAGAAGTGGCATTAAAATCTTCCACAGCAAGGAGGAAAAGGACGACCAGGAGCCAATCAAGTAGGATTCTGGAGATATGTTGATGATGATAAAAAACCTGCACCTGTACGACTCCTTTCTAATTCAGGAATCCAAAGTTCTTCACACCACAGTCATCCATTCACTCTCACATTCATGCTGGTCATTAGCTGCATTGTGTACCAGCTCCCCTGGGACACTGGCACCCTTGAACACCACCAGAAGGTGGGTGAAGGGTCTTACTGAAATGCACAACAAATGACCTGGACTGAGCTTGGGTTTGAACCAGCAATCATCTGGTTAAAGGATGACCTCCTGACCCCTGAGCCACTGTCACAATAGGCTTGGGCAGTATCCAAATCTTAATACCCTCTAGCTTTCTCCACATTTTACCAAGGTGTACTGTAGCTCCACAACTCTGGTCACTTTGCCTCTTTTGTACTGCAGCTGATTAAAGTTTGGTGTAACCGTTCTACTGTGCTGTGGTTTATCCTCCACTGTGAAGCTGTCCAGACTGGTGATTGTTGATTTAAACATTCACGTTGGTGATTCATCAGACCACTTTGACATGAGCTTCTCCAGCCTCATGGACTCCTTCAGATTTACCCAGCATGTTTCTGGCCCCACACACACCAGGGGACACACACTAGACCACATGTAGGGAACCCTGGTCCTGGAGAGCCACTATCCAGCACATTTTAGAGGTTGCCCTGCCTTAAAATACCTGATTTTAATCAGCAGGTGATTACAAGTCTCCTGCAGAGCCTGATGAGCAGTTGAACAGGTGATTCAACTTTGTTGAAGCAGGGCGACCTCAAAAACGTGCTGGATTGTGGCTCTCCAGGACCAGGGTTCCCTACCCCTGCTTTAGATCTTGTTTTTACCCTGACTCTAAATGCTGACAGTGTTTGTCCTGAGGACGGTTATATTTCAGATCACCATTGTATTTTCTTTAACTTGTCAGTTTCTGCGTCCCCACCTCCTACTTGCCGTCTGGTTAGTTCTCGTTTTCTTAATGAGAGCACAGCTAGCCAATGTTCTGCTGCTTTTCTGCTGTTGTTCTGATAATGACCCAGATTTTTTAACTTCTAGGTTTAACGAGCACTGCCTCTCCATTCTGGACAACATCTGTCCTGCCAGAACCAGATCAGTTCCTGCAGTGAACCCTACTCCCTGGTTTAACGACAGTATAGGAGACATATAAATGTTTTTGATGTGTTTTTGGTGGGTTTATCTGTTGTAAATGGAGATAAATGTCAGGTCAGGTGATCATGGGTGGGGATTTAACATAATCTCCAGCACCTGCTCAGATAATACGGGGAAAGTTGTTTTGTTGACCGTCAATAGATTGCTGTGATAATTGTACTGTTTGATTTTGAGCGCGCTATGTTTCAAGTTAACTGGAGTTACTTTAATAAAGTTTTTGGAAACGTAAGTTTGGAATCGCAGCTGATGTTTGTAAAGAGCGCGTCACGCCGGCCCGACTCAGCCTCTCAAGCGGCTTTTAGTTTTCCTCTGAAGTCGCGGAAATATTGTCAAAAAAATTGTTCATGGAGAACAAAGTGGATCTAAGGAGGATCATGAGAAGACTGAAGTAAGCGTTCTGGAGATTTGTCCCTGATGCTCCATTTCCTTTGATCTGACTTTCAGGTGTCCTGTCCCTGGCTGTGATGGACAGGGTCATGTGACGGGGAAGTATGCTTCCCACCGCAGCGCTTCAGGCTGCCCCCTTGCAGCCAAGAGGCAGAAGGACAGCTTTGTCAATGGATCACAGTTTATGTGGAAATCTGGGAAGACTGATGGTATGAGCTGTCCAACTCCAGGCTGCGATGGCTCTGGACACATCAGTGGGAGCTTCCTGACCCACCGCAGGTGAGTCACCTGATCCAGCCGTAGCTTGTTAACTCATCAGTCCAGATGTTTTCATCATGTTTGTTTTCGTTCAGCCTCTCCGGGTGTCCACGAGCCAGCTCGGCCATGAAGAAGTCCAGGATGAGTGGCGTGGAGATCCTGACAATCAAACAGAGAGCCAGCAAAGGTCAGAGACAGGAGGGCCCAGACGCCTCAGTCTCGCCAGCAGGAAACGGGTTTTGTCTAAGAACAGAAACGGGTTTTTGTTTCAGGAATCGAAAATGATGAAGAGATCCAGCAGCTGGATGAAGAAATCAGAGATCTGAACGAGTCCAACAGTCAGGTGGAGTCTGACATGATTAAACTGAGAACCCAGGTGAGAACACCTGCATTGTTTCCTCCATCTAAACCTCATTCTTCTGTAGATGCACTAATGTCCCTGTAATCAGATTACCACCATGGAGACCAGCCTGAGGACCATGGAGGAGGAAAACAAGGTGATGGAGGAGCAGAACGACTCGCTGCTGCAAGAGCTGGCCAACCTGAGTCAGACGCTCATCAGCAGCCTGGCCCACATCCAGCTGCCTCACATGGTGAGAACCGGGTCAGAACACCACTAGAACCCACAGAACCTCTGCTTGTGTAGAGACTAGCCCTTCAGAACCAGAACCCCACAGCTGATCTGGATCATTGCTGTTGGACCAGGGTCAGGTCAGGTCTGGACCCTTCAGACGGGTTCTTGAACATCTTGGTTTCATCTTCATTATTTTCTGGTCTCTGTGTGTCTTAGTAACTTATGTGTCTTCCTGAAGGCGGGGCCTTTGTTCTCCAATCATCTTCTGCTGTGGCCAAATCCAGGGGCAGCATCCTTGTGAGGACCATCCTCTGTTGTCCTGTCGGGGAATTGGGTAGCAACAGTCTCCAGCTGATGGAGACGCAAAAATTAGGCGTTACCCGTGACCCTCATCCACCATGACGGAATGAACAACGATCTTCTCTTTGGCCAACAATGAATTCTGGGACAGCCTTAGCCAGTGAGGAGACAGCTGTCCCGTCCCTGAAATAAGGACACGATGTGTCCTTCAGATTTGGACAGCCTCTGAAGGATTCTGCCCCTGGCACTTGGACACAGCCTTCCTGCGTCTCGTCTCTACTTACTGTTCTGACTGTGTCTTTGTGGGTTTGTTCGCAGGAACCAATGAATCAGCAGAACTTTGACACATATGTGAGCACTCTGACGGACATGTACACCCACCAGGACCAGTACCTGAGCCCGGAGAGCAAGGTTCTGCTGGAAAACATCCGACAGGCTGTTCAGGGCATCCAGGTCTGATATTCTGCTTGTCTGGAATCGCTGTGTTGCTTTGGAAAACAGTTTGTACATTTTCATAAGACCTGAAGGAACGTTCTAGCTGCTCGTGTTCCTGGATGTTCTCTTTGATTTCCTGTAAACTGGTTTGATGTGATTTCCTTTAATGAGGAGTAACTGGCTTTGATGGTTTAACTGGAAACACGAAGAACAATCCTTCATTCCTGGTTTGAATGTCTGAAAATGTTCCTGATCTCATACAAACATCAGACACATTTCCACTGCTTTGATTTTGAAAAGGAAACGTCTGCAGGACACGTAGGAGACAATCGGCATCAGGACACGATCTGGACCAACAGGACAGGGACAGCGTGTCAGCAATATCAGAGGGACTCTCATTTTCAGTTGGGATGTAATCTGAGGAGGAATGTTTGGGAATATGCAATTTCTTACAGGAGGCCTGGTGGAAGTTTGTTCTGACGAGTAGATTTTTGTATAAATCTTTTCCTACAGTCTGGTTTTTCCACCCAACCCGGCTCGGATGCCTGCCTCCTTGTGGACTGGGAGGTTGGTGGAGGGCAGAAGGATCTGGCTTCTTTGGACTTACAGGGTCAAACATTCCTCTGAAAACTGCACTTTTCCTCCAGAAACTGTCTTTCCAGTCTCGCCTGAGCCACTTTGTTCCCGTTTCTGACAGGAATCACACCTGATGAGACTTTTCATCCCAGATCCTTGTTCATGCACTTTATGGGAGCATGTTTCAGTATGACACAACTTAAAGGGAAGCTCTGCCTACAATATCCTTTTATGGTCAACTTCCTGAGTACCACTTCGCCCAAACCAGAGACAGACTTTCATGGTTTGTGAAACTCCGGTCCTGTTCCTGAAGCTAAACCTGGTCATGGAAGAAGTCCACGGCTGAGCCTAAAAGTCGTCCTTCATCTAAAACAGTCTCAGCTGCAGAGCCACCCATGATATCAGAAAGTTAAAGTCCCACAGTCATCATCACACACTGGTGAGACTCATCTTTACATCTGACCCATCCCCTATTGTTAAAGTCTTTGGTACGACCCGACCGGGAATCGAACTCTGGTCTCCCAGTCCCAGGGCGGACACTCTACCACTATGCCACTGAGCTCTAGATGTTCAGAACCCATCAGGTCTGGTTCCTCTGTTTGATGGGATGAAGTTTGGATCCAGTTTGTCCCTTGAAGGAGAACCACACAGGAGTTTTCCTTGACATTTTCTGGTTGTTCTGTTTTCCTGCCTGTAGATGTCGGAATCCACCTGCTTCTGTAAATCGTTGGGATCTCTGAGGAGTTAAAGCACAATTCTGCCTAGTGTGGGCGGGGGGGTGGTCTCAGCAACAACGCGTCTGAATGCAAAAGAAACTCAAGGTTTACTGTGAAATCTGCTGATGAAGAACTTTTCTACATTTGATTTGTGTTTCGTTCCTGCAGACCTGCTGGCATGAGTCGTGTTGATGTTGCTGCTTTTGTGTGATCCTTTCTGTTCCCTGGTGACGTTTTTATCATCTGTTGTTCTCAATAAACCCGTCCAATACTGAGTTGTTGCTACTGGGAGTTTATACACACACACGCACGCACGCACGCACGCACACACACACACAAACTCACACTCTCTCTCTCTCTCTCTCTCTCTCTCTCTCTCTCTCTCTCTCTCTCTCTCTCTCTCTCTCTCTCTCTCTCTCTCTCTCTCTCTCTCTCTCTCTCTCTCTCTCTCTCTCTCTCTCTCTCTCTCTCTCTCTCTCTCTCTCTCTCTCTCTCTCTCTCTCTCTCTCTCTCTCTCTCTCTCTCTCTCTCTCTCTCTCTCTCTCTCTCTCTCTCTCTCTCTCTCTCTCTCACACACACACACACACACACTGTTCCTGAGTTGATCCTCTCAGGTTATTTTTGGGGTCAGCTGTTGTTTGTGCTGTCAGCAATAAGGCACCCCCCCCCCCCCTCGCTCCTCCTCACCTCCTCTTCGTCTCCACACCGCTCACAGTAAGTTCTCCTCTAATTTTATTGTTATTAGTTTCTAAATGTTTTACATTAACTTTTAAAACGGCGATAACTGAACAGAAACAGGATCCTCACCAACGTTCGTTAGGATGCCGGAGTCCTGCAGAGGTCTCTCATCCGTACCGAGGTGCAGATTTCTGTGTAACTCAGGAGTAATGAAGGCTCTCTGGTTCCTCTTCTGATTCTACCTTCAGCTGTAAAACTTCACTTCACGATTTAGTCTCTCTGTAACGTCTCACAGGAGATTCTCCGCCTCCGTCAGCACCTCTGTCCAGTATAATAAACAAATATTGTAGGAATAAAGCTTTTATTTATCTATCGTGACTTCGATCATCAGGATGGTCGGATCTTTAATAGATTAGAAAGGTTTGTTTTTACTATTTCAGCTTTAACCTGGGATGTAAACACACTTGTTCACCTGGATAACTAGTTAACTTGTTCGGATTCTGAAGGACGGTGTGTCATTGGTTGGATAACATTTAGGGGCGGAGCGTATCTCTGGTCCAGGTCTGGCTCAAGTTTGGGGTCACGGGGTCAGAGCAGCAGGTAGAGATCGATATGAAGCAGGTAAATGGTGTGTGTGTGTGTGGCCTGAGCAGACCAGATGACCATATCAGGAGGCACTCAAAATAGATGAACCTCTAGCAGCTGTGTGTGTGTGTGAGAGAGTGTGAGTGTGAGAGAGAGAGAGAGAGAGAGAGAGAGAGAGAGAGAGAGAGAGAGAGAGAGAGAGAGAGAGAGAGAGAGAGAGAGAGAGAGAGAGAGAGAGAGAGAGAGAGACTAAATTTAAACCTGACAGATGAAATACCAAGAACATTGGACATGTTGCCTCAGATCTGGACTCAAACAACCAGGAAGTGTCTGATGGAGACCCCCCCCCCCTCCCACCCCCCACCCCACCCCATCCTCTCACTGGACACTCCCAGAGCTGGGATTGGTCCAGAGTGGTCTGATTCCAGTGCTCAGACTGGTTTAAGTGGGAACATTTCTTCAGGCTGAGGTTAAACCAAATAACCTGTTCAGGTTCCTCAGGCAGCTTGTTCCTCATTAACCACCAGCTCTGCACTCGTTGGTAATGTCTGAATGGTTCTCCTGATTCTATCAGGATCTCTGAGGATGGAGATGTCACTGAAAGCAACAGAGATGTTGATGCCGCCCCAAACTGATGAGGCCTCATCCCTGGAAGCAGAGAGCTCAGAGGTCCACGAAACAGCAGCCTCATCCTCCTCTGTGACCTTCGACCCCATGCTGGAGTTCAATCAGCGGCTAGAGGACATCTTCAGGACTCACGGTCCTGCAGGCAGCGTCCTGAACAAACTGGTGGGTCTACTGGGTCGACAGGTGACACAAACTTCCAACAATCGCATCTAAATGAGAGGAAATCTCTGCTGTTGTTTTGAATGCAGCCTGCTGACGCAGAGATGGAACTGATGGAGAGCAGAGGTGACCCTGTTGTCATGGAAACGGGTGAGACGATGCTGTCAGTGAGCATCCTGACCCCCCCCCCCCACACACACACACACACACACACACACACACACACACACACACACACACACACACACACACACACACACACACACACACACACACACACACACAGCAGGGAGATGACAATAATAAGATTGCAGGTAAAGGCAGTAAGCCAATATTGTATACTTCAACCACTAAAAGCAATGAATACAACAAGAACTGTGCAGCATACGGGACTCATACCAGTTAAACTGAGGAGGTCTACACTCTTACTGCAGAGGGGATGAATGACCTACGGTAGCGTTCTGTTTTACATCTGGGATGTCTCAGTCTGCCTCTGAAGGAGCTGTCCATGGCCTCCACAGTGGAATGCAGTGGGTGGGAGGGGTTTTTAAGATGGAGGTCATCTTCCCCCAGCATCCTCCTCTCAGATTCAAACAGTCACTGGTTTACGTCTACAGCGGTAACTAAAGTCGCAAATGTTCTGCTTGTACGTTTATACTGATTTGGGCGAATAAGGATCAGATCAATCAATCAATCAATTAATCAAAGCTTCATTTATAAAGCGCCTTCCGCAACCCTGTCAGGAAGCCCAAAGCGCTGAACATGGTATAGTTAAGTAAATATATTGAATAAATCAACAATAAAAGAAATTCAAATTACAAAATACAAATTACAAAGTACAAAATGGAAATTACAAGATAGATGAAACAGTCTGGTAAAGGACAAATGTGTGAAACACATATGGATTGAGTGGATGGATTGAGTGTACCAATGAAAACTGTGGAATGGATTCAACATAAAAGAGGGCCAAAATCAAGCATGTTCTGGAAACACCAAGTGGAGGAGGTGTGTTTTTAGGTGATTCTTAAAGACTGGCAGAGAAGGGGACAGCCTAACTGAGGGTGGCAACTGGTTCCAGAGTAACGGTGCTAGGACTGAGAAAGCCCGGTCCCCACGGGTACGACACCTAGACCGAGGGACAGCGAGCAGGCCTTGGTCAGAGGAGCGCAGAGCGCGTGATGGGGAATGTTTGTTCAGGAGAGTGGCCAGATAGGGGGGACCACCACCCTGGAAGAAATGATAAACAAAGACGAGTATTTTGAATTGTGAGCGATAGCAAATCGGAAGCCAGTGCAGGGAGGCCAGAACCGGACTGATGTGGTCTCGTTTCCTGGTCCCAGTCAGGAACCTGGCGGTGCTGTTCTGCACAAACTGTAGGCGACGCAGTGATGACTGACACAACCCTGCATAGAGTGAGTTGCAGTAGTCAAGCCGAGAAATAACAAAGGCATGCAGTACCCGCTCCAGGTGGGCTCTCGACAGCATATGCTTGATTTTAGCAAGGCGTCTCAGGTGAAAGAAACTGGACCGGATCATAGAATTGATGTGAGCATCAAATTTAAGTCCTACATCAAGTTTCACCCCCAAACTGGTAACAACTGGTTTTGAGTACGGAGAAAGAGGGCCAAGATCAGCATAACGATCCACATTCCTGCTGTTGGGGTGAAAAACAATGAGCTCTGTCTTTCCCTCATTCAGATGTAGATAGTTGGCCATTAGCCAAGACTTCACCTCATTAACAGGACACAAGATTACACAGATTATAGAGAAGTTTCTGGTTTAACCTTAGCTTTGTATTAGGGACGTCCCGGTACGATACCGATAATGCAGCCTTCAGTACTGACCGATACCGGTATCGATCCGATACGATATCAGCATAAATCATGCATACTTTACCCGTTTCATATGAACGGCCTGAGAAGTGAGTTTACTCAAACCGAAAACAAAGCCAGTAAAAATCGTTTAATCAACCTTTGGCTGCATAGATGTGAACAGCACAGATGTGAACAGCACAGATGTGAACAGCATAGATGTGAACAGCACAGATGTGAACAGCATAGATGTGAACAGCATAGATGTGAACAGCATAGATGTGAACAGCATAGATGTGAACAGCACAGATGTGAACAGCATAGATGTGAACAGCACAGATGTGAACAGCACAGATGTGAACGGCATAGATGTGAACAGCATAGATGTGAACAGCATAGATGTGAACAGCACAGATGTGAACAGCTGAGCGTAGGGACGTAAGAGAAAACACAACACTGCTCACTGAACAACTGCTACAAGTTCAGTGACTAAAGTTTCTATTTCACACACGGAGAAAATCCTCCTGCAGCGTTTTGTGATTCTGCTTCAAACACACGATGAGGTTGGATCGTTAACCTTCTCCGGTTCTGATCCACCTCGAGAAACCGGTGCATGACGAGTGCTGCAGTGAGCCAAACTGTCGTTTTGGGACTTTAATGAAAACACAGCCACATGGCTGACGTTGGTCGTCGCTACTTTGCGAGCACACACTGTTCTGATCACGCGGTCGCTGCATGCTGGACCAGGGCGCTGATGGGTAGAACTACTGGAATGGATTTTAAAGCCAATATCGGAGATTTTTCATGCAGTCAGATATGATCTGATATTGTTTTGGATATTTTCCAATATGAATATTGGAACGGGACATCCCTAGTTTGTATCTCAGGTTGGTTCAGCTTTTGAGATAAAAGCACCAAAATAAGCTTGTTGATGTCTTTCAGCTGTTTAAATACCCTTCAGCAGCAGGAAGGGTGTTTTTGGTCCTCAGTACAGCATGACATCCCTGTCCTTGTCCTCCACAGGAGCATCGCTCAGACAGAGTCTGAACAATCCGTCGTCTCCGGAGGAAAAACTTGAGGAAGTGAATGGGAAACATTCAGTCCTGGTGAGAAGGTCTCCAGTCTGACTGACTAGCATCAGCTGCTGATGTCACTAAAACCTGAGTGTGTTTGCAGGCGGCGCCGAGGCGCAGCGACGAGCAGCAGCTCAGCCTTCTACAGCAGAAGTTCTCCATCCTGATGGAGGAACACCAGCAGCTGCAGGCGGAGCATCGCAGCTCCATCGCAGCTCGCAGCGCACTGGAGGGTCTGTGTAGAGATCTGCAGGCGCACTACAGCGCCATGAGGGTACGGGGTTAAAAACACATCAGGCCTGCACAAATGGAAGCTGGAAGTGCACTGACTAAACACAAACGCATAACATCTCTTTAAATAATAGTGCTGTTGTTTTAACCTCAGCTTCTCTCAAGGACTTAACTCCTCCCAGGTGGAGGCGGTTTTCCATCTGAGCTCTTTAGGGTCATTCATGAAATAAACGATCAGAAAACAGACGTGTTAGCTCACTCTGAGAACATGGAAGTTCAACACACATCTGACACGTACCACCGGCCACAGGAACTCCTGGAATGAGTGTCCAGGGGTCTCATTTGTCAAACATTGCATAGAATCCTTACTAGAACCGTACTTAAGCTCAGCAAAAAAAATGTACTGACGCCAAGTAGGTTTGTGATCTATCAAACATGAAGTACTCACAGCTGCACGCAATCTCCGGTTCATAAATCAGAGACTATCTAGAAAGGTTCTCGGCTGCTTTTTAGTCACATCCCGCCCTCACCTTACTGCCATAAATGGTCAATGCAAAGTGCCTTGTGGATCTCATGCATATACAGAAGCTGGCTGTTGCAGCGCTCCACCATTAATGATGGCGACCGTAGATCAAGGCAGATCAAGGAAGCGCAATTTCACAGAAGCAGAAGTTGAGGTACCTGTGGGTGAGGTGGAGAAATGAAAGGAAGTGCTTTTGCAAAACAAATAAGAGAAAATCCACGGAGTGGCACAGCGTTGCTGAAGCCGTCAATGCTGAATTCTTCAGAGAGATCTGTGGTGGATATAAAAAATGATCCGATCAGGATTTGATCCCCAGACTCCCGGGTGAAAGTCACACACACTAACCAGTCAGCAAAACAGAGATCTCCCTTGTTCAAGTAGGCAGGGCACATGATCACTAGGGTCACAGTGACAGGACACACATTGTCACAGACACATGTCATTCTGTCTCAATCTGTCCCCCTGCTGATATTCTGCATTCTGTATTCTGGCTTCAAACTGTGTGTGTGTATGGGGGGGGGGGGGGGGGGGGGGGGGGGGCTTGTCCTGTGTGAAAATGAAGCGGTACAAATGATAATGCTGCAGGATTTCATAACTGTATCCTTCTCAGCAGCAGCACTGCAGGTGCTCTCCATGTCCAACATGTGTGTAAGCCAGCTCCTTAGTCAACTTAAAGTTGCGCACATGTTTCCGCTAAGTTTTCTTTCATAAATCCCAAAGTTTGCGTGGAAAGTTGCTTACACAGTTTTCCGACCCCGTTTTGTGCGTAAGCAAGCTTGATGAATGAGACCCCTGGAGTTTGATTCTGCAGCCTGTTCTTGTGCTTCCTACCTCCTGCAGGAGGAGACTCTGCAGCGCTGCAGGGAGGATGAGGAGAAGAGGAAGGACATCACGTCTCACTTCCAGGAGATGCTGACTGAGATCCAGGCTCAGATCGAACAACACAGCGCTCGAAACGACAACCTCTGCCGTGAAAATGCCAACCTGACAGAGAAGCTGGAGAGTCTCATGACGCAGTATGAGAGGAGGGAGGAGGTGAGAAGGACCGCGAGGAACCAGAACCATCCTCGTGTTCTAACTGCTATGAAAGACTGATGGAACCAGTAAAAGAACCTCAGTCTTAAACACTAACAGTCTTAATGATCAGGAAACAGACCTCGCCTCTCTCAAGAGGGAAAACCTGGAATCTGTTCTAAATAAACCAAAAACACTGAAGCTCTCCTCGACTTCCTGCAGAGTCTGGAGAAGATCAACAAGCACCGAGACCTCCAGCACAAACTGACAGAGGCTAAACTCCAGCAGGCCAACGCTCTGCTAGCCGAGGCCGAGGACAAACACAAGCGGGAGAAGGAATACGTGAGTTTCCACAAACCTGACACTGCTGTGTAGTTATGAGAAGCAGCTGCTGGTGAATCCCTAAAGCTAACCACCGGTCCAGCTCCGGCCGTACACACTAAACGCTAGCGAGGGCGTTCCTCGCAGCAGGTTAGGCGAGGTCACAAAGCGAAGTAGAACACAGGCATGACTTCAGCCGTTCACCGATAGCAAGCAGCGCAAGTCCAACAAGGTTTCTGTCGGCTACGGAGGTTTCTCAGCAAATCGCCTACTTTTCTTTACTACTCAAGCAACTGGAAGTCTGGGCTTTTATTTTGAAATCTTCCTAATGTTTTGCACTGCTTTTCTTGTTTGACTTCCTGTCTGGCCTCATCTGAACTGCTGAGGTTCTGGAAGCGTAACTTTAGCAGAGCGTCCAAAACCCGATCCACGACGCCGGCGGCTGCACGGGTGCTACGCAACGCTTACGCGTCTGGTGGAAAGGTCCGGTGTGGGCGGCCTGCCGTGAGATTGGTTCACACATAGGCGTCATTTTAACCGGGGACACCGGGGACATGTCCCCGGCAAAATTTGTGATTGGCAGCTGTGTCCCCCCCACTTTCAAAAAAGCCTGCCTTTATTGTCCCCAGCAATTTTTAAACCCCACTCAAGTGTATGGTTATTGTCCCCAGCAATTCTGAAAACAAACTGACGCCCTTGGGTTCACATGAATCCTGATGAGAATTACAACTGCAAAGGATCATGGGACATAATCATGTGCAGCTGGCTGAAGTGCGGAAGCTTCTTCAGTTGATTCTCTCTCCTGCATTTCTGAAATGCAGGAGAGAGAAAAGAAAGCGTTAACGTTCGCCCCGGCATCACGCGGCTTCACAATAAAAGATCAGAAATGAGGTGTGATTGGATAAACCACTGATGTTTTTACACACCGAGCGAGACCATCAGCCCACCGTCGGGTCAGAACTCTGATGTTTGTGATCAGCACCTGTCTGACTGTGTCCCGTCTCTGTTGCCGTAGTTGCTTAGGGAGGCTATTGACAAAACAAAGAAATGCTTCGCTATGAAGGAGCAGGAGCTGGCCATGAAGAAGAAGGTAAAGACTCACCTGTAACGCACCTGTGTTTGCTCTCTTCTAACCAGTTACTGGTTCAGGCTGCTGAGTGGAAGCTGCAGGCTAGGACACTCACAGAGCAGGCGACTGTCATGCAGGCACAGGTGAATACTCACGGAGACACCAGGACAGGTAGATGTTCACAGCCAGGAAAACACCTGACCGTTAGTCCAGGATGAACAGGAAGGGCCAGGAGATCCAAGGCTTTCTAGTTTCTTTTCATTTAAAAGAAGTTGATCTTCCAAAATCTGCTGGTGAGTCCAAACGGAGCAGAACCACCTGCTGCTGAAGGCTCCAACAGCTTTTAGATCCAGGTCTTTTATTCTGATGTCTAGCAGCTCCACTCCATCCACACGAGTTTGGTTTAGATGTTTCTTTAACTGGATAAAGGAGGACATGATGCTGGTCTCAGTTCTGTTTCTGCGTCTCTAGCTGACCCTCTACGGTCAGAAGTTTGATGAGTTTCAGGAAACGCTGGCCAAGAGCAATGAGATCTACGTCCGCTTCAAGAAGGAGATGGATAAGGTAGGTGGCCGGTACGCCTCTGGTTAGGAGATCTCATCTGGTTTATGCTTCACTCGTTTTCCGTTTCCTTGTAGATGACAGAGAAAATGAAGAAGGTGGAGAAGGAGTCGAACCTCTGGAAGACCCGGTTTGAGAACTGCAACAAGGCTCTGACGGACATGATTCAGGAGGTGGGCGGGACACGATGAATTACGTTCCAGTGGGAGGAACTGCCGTTCCTCATGGTTTCTCTCTGGTTCCTCCTCTTCTAGAGAACAGAGAAAGCAGGAGAGTATGATCTGTTTGTCCTGAAGATCCAGAAGCTGGAGAAGTTATGCCGTGTTCTCCAGGAGGAAAGGAAAATTCTCTACCAGAAGATAAAAGAAGTTCGTCACTCCAACACCAACCTCCCATCCAAGATGTCTAGCCTTACAGGAAACAGTGACCCCTGTGACCATCCGCCACTCCTGGATGCAGAAGAGATCCAGGAGCTCCAGGAGGAGGACCCGGTCCTGACGGAGAACATTGTCCGTCTTAAGGAGGAGCAGGCCAAGCTGCAGGAGTTTGCTGCTTCGCTGTTAGCGACGCCAGATGACGTTGAGGAGAATGAGCAGAAAGAAGAGTCAGAGCTGGAAGAAGACATGATGGTCTCAGCATTTGTCCAGTTTAAAACCAAACCTCAGGTCCAAGAAGTTCTGCTTCCAGTTTCTCATCAGGTGGAAGATCCAAAATCAGCAGAATCTGATTTTCCAAAAGCTGTTAAAGAGGAACTCAGAAATCCATCTGAGGCTTCGACAGGAACCACGGCTCCTTCACCTGAAGGTCCAACACCTGAGGGTACCAGCTCAGAAACCATCAAGACAAGTCCCGAGGTCAGAGAGGTTCTGACCCAGGGCCAAGTGGAGGAGGTGAAGCAAGCCAGAGCAGAAGAAGACCTCCAAAAACCTGTAGGACTGACACCAGAAACCAACAGAACAATGAGTGAGCCGGAACTAGAAGCCCCAAAGCCCAAGATCCAGGAGGTGACAGGCGAGGTCAAACCAGTCCTCCCAGTGGAAGAAGAGAAGGCCCAGCAGCAGCAGGTGAGTGGACCATCTCAAGAGCCAGAAGAGTCCACTCAACCGTCTGAAGACAAACCAGCTGCCTCTTCCTCTGAAGACTCCACGAAGCAGCTACCAAAGAAGAAGAAGAAGAAGAGCAGCAGGAGCGTGAACTGAGCACTCGGAGGTGCTGATGGTGTGTTTTTGTGACCTGATGTGGTTTGTTCACTCTTATGATCCAGGATCAGCAGGATCTCCTCCAGGATCTCTTCTGATCCAGGATCTCCTCCGATCCAGGATCAGCAGGAGAGGAGGGAAACGAACCAAAACTGTTTTCTAGTTTAGACGTTTGACCTGAAGAATAAAGCTATGAATCAGCTGTGTGTGTGTGTATGTGTGTGTGTGTGTGTGTGTGTGTGTGTGTGTGTGTGTGTGTGTGTGGACTAAACCCAATAAAAATATACAATGGGTATTTTTGCATATGTTACCCTGACAACATTATGACCTCTAGAGACGCAGGATTTCTGTGGCAGCTGAGATGTTGGGGGGATCCGTTTGGGTGGCCTGAGGATCGGGTCCCTGGCGCCAGAAGGCGAAGCTCTCAATTTACCGTTCGATCTACATTCCTACCCTCACCTATGGTCATGAGCTTTGGGTAGGGACCGAAAGACTGAGATCGCGGATAAAAGCGGCCGAAATGAGTTTCCTCCGCAGGGTGGCTAGGCTCTGAAGGGATTTCCGCCGCTTTTTTCAGCGTTTTAAGTTTAAAGACGGCGATTAAGACGCCGTTAAATAACCAAACGTGCTCAAAAACCCAACCTGAAGGGTTCCTCTGGGTTTTATCCTCTGTTCTTGTAACGCGTGTCTTCTGGTGAAACCCTGAGTTCTGGTTCTGTTCTTCTGGACTTTAATAAAACCTTTCGGGTTGTTGTGAACATCATCCATCCAGTGGGCGGACCTAAAAGGTAACAGGTTCACCTGCGCTTTACGTCACTTGATTGAGATTAGAGGACAGCTCAAGCTGCTTTCTCGTTGGCTGAAAGACTAGGACTGATTCTAAGGACCAATCAGAACAGAGGACAGCTGTGGTATCGTGCTCCCAGGATGCAGTTCACGTTTCCAGCCACTAGATGGAGACCCGTCCCCTCCTTTCACACCTGTCAACTCGTTTTAGCTGAAAACCAACAGATGATAGAAATTACCAAGAGATCCGCATCGTGTCGAAAAATCTCATTTTTATTATTTTATTCATGGATTTTATCAAAGTGCTCTGGAGTAAAACAAACAAGCACCAACTTCTTCCCAACCCTCAGTCAGCAGGAATATTCCACCGGAAATGGATCCATCACATCATTCAGAGAACTGAAGGTTGATGGTTCTGCTGCTCCATCAGAGGAATCTTTCTTCTGCATATGAACCCAACATGAGACGCCTGCACCCTCCACACACACACACACACACACACACACACACACACACACACACACACACACACACACACACACACACACACACACACACACACACACACACACACACACACACACACACACACACACACACCTGTGTTATCCACTCCTGTTTTTAATCGTCCATCTCCAGATATTTTCTCCAGTACAAAGAGTTTAGAACCACAACGATGGGAATTGTGGACATGAGTTTATTATCAGTTCTGGTTCTGGTTCTTGTCTAAACCCCGAACTGAAACCTGGAAGGACTGAACTATTTGAAGAGAACCAAACAGATGATGAGCGTGTCTCAGAACCAGCGTTTGGACTTCAGGCTCTCTGTCTCTCTGACTGGTTCCTTTGTTCGCTGAAATTGTCAGGCCCAAAATAGCTTTGACCTCCGAGGAACCAAAAGTTTCATCTGTTCTGGTTCATCTTCATCTTCTCTGACTCCATCTGGAACAGAACCAGGATCAACGTTCTAAAAACTTGTTCTCCTTCAGAGTTCTGCCAGCATGTGACAGCTACTGGAGATCCTTCCTGCCAACAGCCATTGTAATATACAACAACTCTTTGATGACTTGATTATTATTATTATTATTATTATTATTATTATTATTATTATTATTATTATTATTATTATTATTATTATGAGCTACTACAGCAATCAATTTCCCTCTGGGATTAATAAAGTATTTTTGAATTGAATTGAATGTGGATCTGGTTCTGCTCAGCTCTGTTGGGTTACCACCTCTGTGTCCCCATCCAGGTCTGGTCTGGACCACAGTAGATGAGAAGTCTGTCCCTCGTGGAGACAGCAGGACCTCCATCATCACGATGGAGGTCAAACTGCTCTGTTCAAGAAACGTTCTGTCCACCAAAATGACCTTTAAAGACCCAAAATGACCCAAAAGGAGTCATTTTGGGTCTCTGCAGGTGTGTGTGTGTGTGTGTGTGTGTGTGTGTGTGTGTGTTTGTGTGTGTGTGTGTGATCATTAAAGTGTGTAATAGTGTTATTTCCATCAAGCTGCTCACAGCTCAGTTCACAACTGATGGTGTGTATCTGCACTGCTGGAGGTGTTGTCTACAGAAAATAAACACACACACACACACACACACACACACACACACACACACACACACACACACACACACACACACACACACACAGGAAAACATGGGAAGATCTCTGAAATGTTTCATTTTTATTATTATTGCTCTGGTCCCACGCCTCGTCAGAGACTGGTTTTAGTTTATTTATTATCTTTTGGTCTGGCGTTCCCGTAGGATCACGGTGTAGGGAGACAGTTCCCGTAGGATCACGGTGTAGGGAGACAGTTCCCGTAGGATCACGGTGTAGGGAGACAGTTCCCGTAGGATCACGGTGTAGGGAAACAGTTCCCGTAGGATCACGGTGTAGGGAGACAGTTCCCGTAGGATCACGGTGTAGGGAGACAGTTCCCGTAGGATCACGGTGTAGGGAGACAATTGTGAATGTTGTTTATTATGAGCAGCTACACAGAAGGACCCACTTTTGTTCTTTCAGCATGTCTGTTCCTGTTCGGGGTGTGGTGTGTGTGTGTGTGTGTGTGTGTGTGTGTGTGTGTGTGTGTGTGGGGGGGGGGGGGTAGATCAGAGAACATCTAAATCTTTGAATAATTACAAGTGAAACAGTAAAATGTTGTAACCATTAAAACTTTGTTTTGTTTAGTACTTTTGAAAATTTAAAAATAAACAAACTTTGGTCGTATAAAAAAGCTGCTTCAGTTTGGTTCTTCTGACTGGTTCAGAGCCTCATTTCATCTGAGAAGATAAAAGCAGGATGTCAAACGTGTGTGTGAGTCCTCTGCTGTCCTCCCACCACTTTGTTCATGCCTCTTCTCCTCTTCATCCTCCTCCAAACTGTGATGAAATCATCTGGTCCAGGTGTGTCGGAGTTGGCTCTCAGGTGGGTTCTCCAAAGTCCTGATGATCTCCTCTTCCAGGTTCAATCATCTTTCAAACAAAATTTGTTTCTACCTTCTAAAAAATCTGAATCTTATTTTATACGTGTCTTTTTTGCACAAGTAAAATAAAATTATGAAGATATTAAAGTTTCTGTCATTTTGTTCATTTTAGTGTTTTTGTTTTGTTCCTCTATACCCTGGAGGTTAAAGAGCAGGTTGTGTTCCTGATCCTCCTGGGTGCCTTTGGGTCCTCCTGGATGCTTCTGGGTCCTGGACGTCCACCATCCTGCAGGTCTGAGTTCTCCTGCAGAGAAACATCTGAACGCTGCAGCATGGTGGTCCAGTAGGACCCAGATGACGTGTTTTATGTTTCTTTAGGATAATCTTTTATCACAAGATTTCATCTCTCCAGATTTCTGTTCCCGTTTCTTGTTTGAACAACAAAAACTTGTTTTCTTAGGAAATCTAAATGTTTGGTCCTCTCACAGCTGCTCTCCTCCAGACCCACAAACAACCAGATCCATCGTCTCTGCAGCTCCAGGAGGCATCAGGACTTCTGCAGCGTTAAATGAAGATTGGAGAGTGTGAGAGGGAAAATCGATCCAGATCAATATGAGAGCGGACAGCATCTTCTTCTCTTCTCACCATCACGCCTGCAGCTTTGGTTTTGAGCCGAGCCGATAAATGAAACCAGGATTCATCACATTCCAGCTCCTGCTTCCAGGTTTAATTGAGGGGAAAACGAATCCACTTGGTTTGGAACTGGAGCTTCAGGTCCAGGGTGGTGGAGATCTGCAGACAATTCAGGTGAATCACTAAAACACAAAGACATCAAGGAGTTTCTGGAACCGTAAACTTTCAGGAACGTGTGATGATCAGAAGCTCTTCCTAATTAAAGCGTCTGTCCGTGATGGTTGGGCCCACGCGTGGAGAAGACTGATAATCCTGTCAGACGTGTGGCGGGCTGGTGGGCCCACACACGTCCCTCACGCGCTGATTCCATTAGCAGCTGTCGCTGAGGCGCCTGGAGGTGGACAGAGAGCCTCATCAGTCCGACAGCAGCTCTCTGCTCAGTCTCAGCAGCACACAGGCCCCACCTGTTTAATCTGGCTTCAGTCCACCAGATTAGATCACAAGGATGTGACTTCCTCCTTCCTAACCCAGCCATTTCACATCAAACACAAAACTCATCATTTCATTATTATTATTGTTTATTACTCAACACAGCATCTCATCACACAGAACAGATAATCCCTTTAATCTGCTGACTGGATAATCTAATATATGTATGTATGTATGTATATATATATATATATAGCTTTAAATTTCTCTCTGATCTGTAATGAAATACAAAAGGTCAAGAAAATAAAACCTGGTTTGGAAGAATTATCAGATTATTAATGATATTATTACCCAGAATATTCATCAGATTATTGACCAGATTATTATTCATATTAACTAGATTATTAATGAGATTGCTAACCAGATTATTCATCATATTGACCACATTATTAATCAAATTGTAATTAGATTATTAGCCATATTACTAATTATATTAACTAGATTACTAATCAGATTATTAACCAGATTATTAATCGTATTAACCAGATTACTAATCAGATTATTAACCAGATTATTAATCACGTTAACCAGATTATTAATCATATAAACCAGATAATTAATCATATTAACCAGATTACTAATCGTATTAACCAGATTACTAATCGTATTAACCAGATTAGTAATCATACTAACCAGATTACTAATCAGATCATTAACCAGATTATTAATCATATTAAACATATTACTAATGAGATTATTAACCAGATTACTAAAAGTATTAACCAGATTACTATAAATACTAACCAGATTATTATTCATATTAAGCAGATAACTAATCAGATTACTCGTTGGTATTAAAACTAAAGACCAATAAAGAAAAAAGATCAGAAACAAAAATAAAGGAGAAACGGTTTTCACTGAACGTTTCCCAGAGTTTAGAGGGATGTTTCCTCCATCCAGAAATCAGATTCTCTGGGGAAGAAAATTCCCATTGAACAGCCTTTGTTTGGAGAAACAGGGTTTCTGTTCTTCAGGACTGAGGAGCTAACAGCTAGTCTCTGTGTGTTTTTGGCATCCTAAATCAGCTCCGACCTCCTAAACTTTCATTTGGATTTATTTGGTTTAGTTTTCGTTTATTTATGTGGCAGACACGTTTATCCAAAGCCACGGACAACAGTTAACCTACAGAGAATGTCGTGGTCTGTGGGGGAAACCGGAGAACCCGGAGGAAACCCACGCATGCACGGGGAGAACTCGCAACTCCACGCAGAAAGACACAGCCGGGTTTCAAACCTGCAACCTTCTTGCTGCGAGGGAGCAGTGCAAACAACTGAACCTCCATACGTATTTTCCAGCAGGAATTGCAGGAATTTCCTGCTGGAGTTGTGGGCCGGATAGAGAGCTGCTCCAGACATCTGTGCCAGTCAATAAATGCAGAATTCCAGGAAAGGAAAATTCAAGCAGATTTTTTTCTTTTATTTGTCACTAAAGAAAATCAAGATTTGCTATTTGATGAATTTGAAAAACACGGAAAAAACGTCCGTGGCTCCGAGCCGTTAGCTCGTCGGTCCTGATGCACTCAGGCTGTTCAGGAAGCTGATGGGGGAGACGAGAAGTTTTCGTTTAAGTTTTTCTTAGAAACATGTCGGAATAGACGACGTGTTCCGCAGAGAGGGCCGGTCTCCCAGAACCTCCTGGTTCCAAATCCAGACCAGGACCTCCGGCGCATCCCTGGCTGGATTTAGGCTGGGATGCAATCCGAGTCATGCTGTGTCACTTCCTGCATGCCGGGGAGACGAGAAGCAGAGTTCATTCCCACTGATCCTGGTTGTCCACCAGGAACCTCCTCCCGTTTCTGCTCTGGGACAAAACGCTCCACCTCCAGCTGAGAGGTGACGGAAGTTCTTCTGGATGAAAGCGAGTCTCCTGCGGGTTTCGCAGCCTGAAGCTCTGGTGAAGCTGCTGAGGAAGAGGTTCCTGGTGGACACCTCCGGTTCCGTCTCCTAAAACTGGTTCCTGTGTTCCTGTTGGAGCTGAGATCTTACGGACTCTGGACCTCCATGTTATCGATCAGGTTGTCCTTCTTAGTAAACTGCAAGTATCTGATGGACCTCCACACACCAACAAAGGTGTCACCAGCTGACTGAGCGGAGGAGGAGGTCGACACCCGGTGGAGGTGCTCCCGCTGCATCTCCACGGCCTCCTTCTCCGTCATCACCCCATTTTTCAAGCCTCCTTCTGTGTCTCCTTGTTCACCGTCTCCTGCTGGTACCTCTCCATTAGCTGCAGGAGGTGTTAGCTCCCTCCTGTCACCACTTGTCTCCTCCCCGGTCTCCAGGTGACCCGGGTCAGAACCAGAGGTAGGTCCTGCTCCATTTAGAGGAGGTTTCTCCCTGTAGGGATCTCCTGGCTGCAAGGTATCCTTCTCCACCTTCTCCAGGTCCTCGTACAGACTCTTCTTCTTGGTCTCGTAGTATTTGACCACACAGTAGGTGATGGAGCCGATGGTATTCACCACCACGCCGCCGATGAAGAGCCGGGTGGGAGACACGTCCTTGAAGGCCAGCATGCCCACGGTGATGGTGGCGATGCTCTTCACCACGCCCACAAAGCTGGTGGTGACAGCTGAGTTGATGTAGGTGCAGTGGAGCGTGGTGAAGTTCATGGCACAGCCGATGAAGATGCAAAGGATGAAGATGATGGTGATGGGAGGTTCCTTCCAGCCCTCGTAGCTCCACATGCTGAAGGCATCCATGGAGATGAGGGAGCATGCCAGCAGAACCTGGAACACAGAAGAAAGATCAAACACGGATCTACGTGGAGATGACGCATGCAGAGAGAAGGAGGTACCGGGGAGGCCATGATGGTGATGGCGTACTGAGCTGTCAGAGGCCCATACTCGCTGTCCAGACTGGTCTTCTGGATCAGAACCAGGTAGGAGGCGTGGATGATGACAGCCAGAACACCGGTGACGTAACCGAAGGGATCTCCAGTGAGATCTCCGGCACCTGGAGGTAAACAAGGGTCAGAGATGGGAAACATTTTTGTGTTTGAAGAAACATCTGGAGGTGGATTTAATCCCAGCAGGGTATCCAGCTTCTGCCAGAATAGCTGAGTCAGAACACAGAGGAACAGGAACAAAAGATAAAAGCCCATTTCACATCTGGGTCGCCCGGCCCTGGTAGGTTTAGGGCAGTGCCACATCTGGGTCGCCTTGTATTTTTCCATGCTCAAACAGTCAGTTTTTCAGCCTTCATAGCAAAACGGTCTGCTTTGGGCTTGCCCACTACGACTGATTGGCCAGCTCAAATACACGCCTACCGTTAGGGGGAGCCTCCAATTGGTGAATAGAATCAACCAGTAAGATTAATCATCGTTCTAGATTAAACATCTTCTCACTGGTGCTTGGACCTGCTGATTCCCCCACCCCACCCCTCTAAAGCCTCTAAAACGATGCTATTCTGCATCCGTAACCATGGAAACATGTCAAACATCTAAAACACTGGACATCTGGCCACAGCTGGAGGTATTGATGTTTACCTGCAAGTACAGCACCCCCGGTGGTGATGAGCACGGCAGTCACCACGCCAACGGATGGCATGGTGTTCCTCAGCACACACACACCGATGCAGAGCGTGAAGAGAGGCAGGCAGCGCTTAAACACCACATACATGGGCAGGCTGAGGCCCCGCAGGGACCAGAGGGTCAGGGTGGACTGCAGTGTGGAGAGGACACACACCGGGGCAAACTCCTGTAGCACACACACACACACACACACACACACACACACACACACACACACACACACACACACACACACACACACACACACACACACACACACAGATACAGACACACACACACACATGCACAGACATTCACTCACACACACACACACACACACACACACACACACACACACACACACACACACACACACACACACGAGCTTGTTAGTAGAACATCCTGTGATGAGGATCTTAACAGTGGTGCCCCCAGATAATATTGATACGGGTGGTCCTGGCCACCCTTGGCCATTCCTTGGGGGCACCACTGCCTGCAGATTTGATACAATAATTAAAATTATCATAATTTTGCTTTTGAATCCTAAATTTTCTTCATATCCAGTCACGATCAGATCCAGGTTCTGATCTAGAGATGTTTAACCTCCTCAGTGGCCTAGTGGTAGAGGTTCTACCTGGTACTGGGGGACCGGGATTCGGTTTCCCAGTATCAGTACTAACCCTAACCCTTAAACCACCAGAGAGTTCCTGAGCACAACCATTGCTGCAGCTCACCACGGGGGTGGGTCACATGTGGAGGTGTACTTTCACCA
This sequence comes from Nothobranchius furzeri, assembly GCF_043380555.1. NCBI lineage: Eukaryota > Metazoa > Chordata > Actinopteri > Cyprinodontiformes > Nothobranchiidae > Nothobranchius > Nothobranchius furzeri. The sequence continues at coordinate 17,154,714 of NC_091742.1, forward strand.
GTGCGTGCTGATGGCTATGGGACTTTATGGTATTTAGAGTGATGCAGGGTCAAAGGTTACTGAAGGTCCAACTTCACTGCAGGTGTTCGGGTCAGAAACTGAACCCAGACTTAAGAACAAGGTCCAGAGAGCTCCTGATCCACAACTGGAACCAGAAAAAAGGAAAGAGCGGTCTGGATGCTGGGACCAGAAGATGACCGGATCAGGAGTTCTGGACTGCATCAGATCAGAAAAAGTGAAACTAAAAATCTTTTTGGGTAAAAACTGAAACGGGCTCAGAAGTAATTCTGGTTTGTGTGCAGAGAAAATAAATAAATAAATAAATGTCATTTATTATCTCACCCCTATTTATTTATTATTCCCCCCCCCCCCCCCCATGATTTTCATTTATTAGAGAAATTTTAAATCATTTGTTTATTCCTGGTTCGGATTAAAATCTCTTATCCGTTCTATTAGTTTGACTTTTAGAGCAAAAAGTTATTTATAATTATTACTCTATAAACCTGAAGCTCTTGGACAGAACCGAGCCGAACCTGGAGGATTCTCACCTTGGACAGCTGCAGGCTGAAGGCGGGGATCTGGACCCTGCCAAGCCGCCGGAGGGTCTCCAGGGTGAGCGCCGCAGTGACGCTGGTGAGGAACTGGATCAGGGTCAGGAAGTTGAAGTGATAGTTACTGATCAGAAACTTCAGCAGGATGTTCAGGGAACCGGAGAACACGCCGTGCGCCACGGCCACGGAGATGCCCAACAGGCGGCTCCGGAACACGTCCATGACGGCGGGGATGGGACAGGGGCCCCGGACGCTCCAGGTTCGGGAGGTTTCGGCTTTAACGTGCTGCTGCTAGACGAAGAAACAGAACCAAAAGGCTGGAAAGTCCGCCGCTGCTGGAAGAACCTTTCAAAACTCTGATTGTCCACAGTTCCCTCTGAGCTCCAGGTCCAAACGGGCGGGCTGGGTCCGGACCGAGGAGAGAGATGGAGAGGAGGACGCACGGGGACCCGGGAGGAGGAGGAGGAGCAGTCAGGACTGAGAGCTGCTGCAGAATCTCGTGCTCAGAACCACTCAGGAGATTTTTGCCGCAGCGCCTTTTGACCAGTGTGTGTGTGTGTGTGTGTGTGTGTGTGTGTGTGTGTGTGTGTGTGTGTGTGTGTGTGTGTGTGTGTGTGTGGGAGGGTGGGGGCAGGCAGGACCGTCATGGGAACATAAGCAGGTTTTCTCTTCAGGTGAGATTCTGTGTAAAACTTCTGCACCTGTTGTAGCTTCCTGAACAGACTCTGTTCACGGAAATGGGAATTGTATTATGAGGCTTCCTCTGTTGTAGGAGGTAGGGCAAGCCAACTGATCATGCAATAGTTCATACGTCATACATAAATGAAAGCTGTTGCTGCACAGGTGAAGGACACATCAACTCCAGGCAGAAAGGCTAGCTGGGATTTGAACCTGCAACATGTGAGCCACCAGAGACCCCTGCTGCAGCTAACCAGTTTTAGATCAAACCAACCAGGACGATTAGATTTGATGTTTAGTTTGATCCAGGTTCTGGACAGTCAGGAGGTTCTGTTCTTGTTCAGTTTGTCCGACCATCAGAACCAAGCTGACATGAGTCCAGCAGGAATTGACCAACTAGGACCTCTGTGTATAGGCGGAGATCCCAGCGGGGATGGGGGGGGACGCATCCCCCCCTCACACAAAGTTGTCCCCCCACAAAAGTTATTGTAAACACATAAATGCTATCAGTAAACCTGTATTTTCTTCTAAGACCACAACGTAAAAGTTAGTCTGCAAATACAAAACAATGTGTTTTTAATTGTTGAGAAATTATAGTCCACCCCCCCACCCCCCCAATTTGGTACGGTCGGTCCACACGCGCTGTTTCCAACGGGTGGGGCTGCCGGCTCCGCCCCGCTCACAGCTTCACGGCAGCCCGCAGGCTCACAGGAGGCGGGAATCAAAAAGCCAGCGGTTTCCAGCAGTAAGTCATTTATCACACGCTTGTTCTACAAACTTAAATATGTATGTCAAATGTGGTCATAAATGTCAAACATAGACACCGATTATCTTTAGATTTTGATCACCGGTCGGAGATGCCTTTATGACAGACCACCACCACCACAGTAAAAAAAAAAAGTTGCCACTTCATGTTCTCTGGTCATTCCAGGATTATTCCACTATTATTATTCCATTCACTAAGGTGACCAAAAGTTCCTTTTTCCGGACACGTACGCTTTCACGGTCTGCCCCTGGAATCTGCGGAGCATTTATAGATCGATGAAAATGTCCGTGTTTCATTCTATTTAGCAAATGAATATGGTAGAATCAAAACTAACTGGTCTGATGTATGGGATACCACAGCGTTTAACCGCTCTTATCACGTCTTCCCCAGGCTCTGCAGCTGTTTACAATATGTCAAAGTGCAGGTGCACCGTGCAGCTTAGGGATTAACTGGTTGCAGCAAATGTGTGGTGGAGGCACGTTGCTCAAAGCTCTCAGTGTAAAACATAGAGCCAAAGATCCCGTTGGCCACACAGACCCAAAAACACTATGAAAACTGAGAAAAGTGACAGATCGATTAAACTGAAAGATAAACTAGAGTATGTATATGTTTAGTGTATTTGTAAAGTAAATATTTTTAATTTGTATTATTAAAATGAAACAAATATTTCAAGGGGGCTTGGGGAGAAATTATGACACGTCTCTAAATAACAACCCATAGAAGCACTGATTTGATCTCATTTCAGAGAAAAATAGAACAGGTTAGATGCACCTAATAAATAAAATTACTAACAAACTCAGGAATCTGTTGCTTCACTGTTCTGGTGCTGAGAATATCACTAATGCGGATCGAAGGAGATACACAGATGAATGCACCTCTTATTTATTATTTGGAGACTAAATGTACTGCAGCTGGCAGAGGCAGAGATTTTTTCTATTGATACACGAATTTACAGAATCATTTTAAATTTTAATAGAGGAAGACTGCAGGAGGGAGCGGTGAAATACAGGGGTCCCCAGCAAAAACAAGAAACTTTACGAGTCTGATGAAACCCGCTGGTTTTCCATCAGGCAGTCATGGGGCAGCTCCAACGACCCAGTGGCTGTGCTGGGTCAATGTTATCGAGCTCAGTCCGGCTCGGCAGAGGGTGAATGAGCCGAGGCGACGTCGTGCTCTGCTTAAGAAGAAGTGTTATTTTCCCACTTCAGAAGAAGCGTCCAACGTGTTTTTACGCTTTCTCCGAGACATGTCACGTCGCTAAGTTGTTAGCACTGCACGCTAAAACGTCAATAGTGCAACGTAGCCTGCTGGAGGTTTTAAGGGTTCAGATGAAACACCCGACCTCTCAGGCTGCTCACACATCGATCTTAAGTTGTCACTGTTGCGCTCACGCCGTAATACAGTATTAGATGCGGTTAAAGTCAGACATGAAAAAATTAATAAATTTTACATGAATAAGTGATGCTTAGCCTGGTGGGGGGAGGAAACCTGGCAAGATCGTCAACACTCGTTTATCTTAATGCTCCTGAAACATGTAAACCAAAAAGCATCATATCCACTGCTACCTTTCTAATTTTAAACTCAGTAACTTATGCTGTAACTTCACCTTGCCCTGCCTGCTCCTCCTCGCTGCCCGCCGGTGACGGTACAAGATCTGCTCAGGTGCAAAATCGACTCGGGGTCCGTCGACTGCCGATGATGTTAAAGTAGTTGATTGGCTGCACATGAACCTTACAGAATTATAGAGCTACATGTATATTAGGGCTGAACGATTACCTGCATGTGCAATTAAATTGCGATGTGACAAAAGGAGATTTTCTAATCGCAAAGGCTGCAATTTGGCAGCGAGTGGTTAGCGCAATGCTAATATATGTGGAAAAACCCATAGGAATGCTAATGCTAATATCACCGATTACATTATTACAAATTATGAATTAGAAACGTGCCAAATGATTACATTTGGAGTCTAATAGAACGTAAAACTACCATCAATAAAATAAGTACAGACAGGTATTTTAGTAAAGCCAGAAAACTTTTAACTCCAGAGTTTTGGCTAGCAGCTATGAGCATAACTGAACTACGCATGGACAAGACGTCAAAAACTCTAAACACAAAATACTTCAATAAATGGGACACACTTCTTTCCTGCAAATACAATTTCACAGGTGTTGCTAATACCTATGATCCTTCAAGGGATGTGCTCAAAGAGGAGTTCAAAATTAAGAATAAAATAGTGTTTTATTTTACAAATACCATTATAAACACAAACTTACGTCTTAAGAAACATTATTTTAATAACGAAACTGCTAAATTCTTTCCAACAGTATAGATGTGTAGTGTATTTTGTCCGAGTGGGTTTGCCGTACTTTGACGTCATCGGCAGTCGAAGGACCCCGAGCCGATTTTGCACCCGAGCAGATCTTGTACCGACACCGGCTGTGATCACAAGCGAAAACATAGTAGTTCCCGCTGCTTCTTCGGGAAACAAAATAAATAAATAAAACTTGGGATCTTGTAGGCATGGTGGTGGGATTTCTGCTATGGCAGCCCGCCACGGCTATGCCTATGTAAGGGAAACCCTGAGTGTTGTATGTAGAGAGCATTTTTTTTCATGTCCCCCCCAAAAATTACTCTCTGAAGTTTTACTGTTTATTGTCCCCCCCAAAATTGAAATGGGATTTCCGCCCTTGCCTCTGTGGGTAAAAACTCAAACTTCAGACGTTCCTGTGACGTTCTCATCAGGATTAATGACTTTATTCTCCGATAGCTTCCTCCTCCTCTTCATCATGGTTCTAGCATGTACATAATTTTAGGGGTGGACAGGGGGGACATGTGCCCCACACTTTTTCCAAAGTCAAGTTTTTACCCCTGCACATTTTCCCATTGAAAAACAATATTAAATAGACACTGGTTGAGCTCCAGGACCAAGCAGAAAACAACAGTTTGTGTTGAAGCCCATTTCCCATTAGAACATACTGTAAAGATACCCCCCACCCCCGGTCCTCATGCCGGTTGTGCCCACCCCCCCCCACCCCCAATTTCTAAAGTGAAAACTACGTCCATGATTCTACGGAACAGGAGCAGGAGCATCTAACAGGCATGGAAATGACTCCAACCCAGTTTTAATTGAAATATTTGATCAGAAAATCAGCTTCCAGGCCAGGAGGGAAGGAGATCCGCCCTTATCAACTTCATATGATTAGCTGCCAATTAACACAGACAGAAGATGATGCTCAGTGGGGAGATTAGAACTGGGCCGCGGATTAGAACCCGGAGAACACGCCGACAGCTGGAAGCTATTGTTCACAAAACCCAAAGTCATATAGATTAGTGCGAGTAATTTCACCTAAAACAGAGCTGGACGCACACACACACACACGCACACACACACACAGAGCTGTGTAATAAACTGTTTTGTTTTTACAGTAAAAGTCAGTTTTGTGTCTTTTGTGAAAAAGTTTATTCGTGGGACTTCAGGTTGACAGACCATCTGGAGGGACCAGAAGATGGAGCCTGGACCGGTTCTGATGTTTAACCTGAATTTTCACTTCAGGACTTCCACCAGATTCATGTTTCTGTAGATCTGCTGGTGAAGCTTCTGCTCACCAGAACTCGGAGACAACTGGACGTTTTATGGCTGAAGGACATTTAACCACACAAGCCGTAAAGGTGTGGAACACTAAAACATGTTTTAATGATTATCTCTGATTCTAACGGGTCAGTCCGAGTGTTTCATGGAGGCTGAACATGAAAATTGTCTCCTACACCTATCTCCTGCAGTAGCTTCTGATAGAAAACAAACGGTGAAACTCTAGGATAGAAAATCCTGACAGCTCTACGTCACCCTGTCCCTAATGGGCTCGACACACGGGAGGCGACATCGCCTCTCCTCCATTCATTTTCAATGAGACATGCGCAACAAAGCGATAATCGCGGGTCTCCTACCAAGCGAAACGCGAAAAACGTGCGTGTGAAATTTTGCGCTCGTGCACGTGTCGTGCACAGGCGACCCAGCGACGCGATCCAAGAAAGTTGAAACATTTTCAACTTTTCATCGCTGTCGCTCGGACGAGGACCAACCAACCGAGGTTTCATTCACTGACCAATGAGCGGACAGGATGCTCCGTACATCTCCGAGCAAACATGGAGAAGTTGATTAGTATTATGTGTTATATAGTAAAATCAGAAATAAGATTTCACATAACTCTAGCAGCACCTTGTGAAACATCATATCTACAGCTTTTTTAACTTTGAACCGCTTAAATAACCTTAATTCCCTCCAACCTGACACAGCCAAGCAAAACAACGGAAGTTTCGATTTCGCCATGGAACAGAACGCGTAGACGGCTTTACCGCTGGCCGCTACCACGGATCGCCTCCCGTGTGTCAGGTAATAAAAGCGACAGCGACAAATTTCGCTTATCGCGGTTGTTTGTCGTCTCCCGTGTGTCGAGCCCATAACTTTAATGGACTCACACATCTGGACTCACGACGGAGAATGCTGTTGTTGGTTTAGCGTCCAGGAAACAGCAGAAGACAATCTTTTATATATCACCTCTCAAGATAAAAATCGCGAGGTGCTTCACATAAACGAAAACATTAAAGTATAAAAAGATTTTAAAATGATTAAAAATATGTTTAAAATGAGAAAAGAAAAAGGTAAGAAAAGGGAGAGAAAGTGAACAGGAAAGAGGAAAATCAGTGGATCCCGGAAAAGGCATAATAAGAGCAGAACAAGGAGAGGGAGGTGATGAAGGTCCCACCAAACCTGAACAGGTGAGTTTAAAGGAGTCCACTGAGTCCACTGATCTCAGGCTCAGGGGGAGAGAGGTCCAGAGTCTGGGGGCCACAGCAGCAAATGATCTGTCACCTTTGACCTTTAGCCTGGTGCTGCACAACCAGTAGGCTTTGGCCACTGGACCTCAGGGACCTACTGGGGGTGTAGGGACTGAGAAGATCACCAATGTAAGATGGTGCTTGTCCATGTAAGGCCCTATAGACCAGAACCAGGATCTTGAAATAAACCCTGAAGTTGACTGGCAGCCATTGAAGCTGGAGGAGTAGCGAGCGGGGTGATGTGGCAGAGAACGTCTCGGCTAGTAGAAGCTAATTGTTAGCATTAGCAACTCCACCACACAGCTGAACTCCTCCAGGCTTGTGTTATTTGCAGTGTTGGGAACGTTACTTTAAAAAAGTAATTAGTTATAGTTACTGATTACTTTGTCAAAAAAGTAACTCAGTTACTAACTGAGTTACAACATCATAAAAGTAACGAATTACCAACAAACATAACTACTTAGTTACTTTTTTCATTAAAGGATGCAAGAATTACTACAATAGTGAAATATAAATGACTAATGACTGGAACATAATAAAATGTATGTCCAAATGTTTTTTTGTAAACCTGAATAATTTCAATAAATAAGCACTTAACCGGAGGAACTACTAATAGGAACATTACACTTATCTAGACTATTAAAAGGTCACTGTGTGATATTTAACAAGACCCCAATCAGCTAAAATTTAAAATTGCAAATAGAAACACCTGTAAAGGTTTCCGAGCCTTTAAATGGTCTCTCGGTCTAGTTAAATTACAGAAATAAATGTAATTTTGCACAGTATTCTAATTTTTCCCTTTTCACATAATTATGTGTTTTTAGCAGCATTTCTGTTGCTGGTAATTTAGTAATGGTTAAATAAATAAATAAATATCCTTTAAAATGACACTAGAAGAGGCACAAATCTGATGGAGGACTTAAATGTACTAACATGGGTCAGACCCAACCACAGAAGAGCTGAAGCTGGGTGGTAAACACACACAGGTAGTTCTGATAACACCTGAGCTCCATGACGTCTGAGGCTGATGCATCAGTGTTACAGCGGGACTAAAGACATGATCAGAAACAGGTTACAGCTGGATGATCTAGGAAGGTAGAAGATCAGGACGTCTGAGCGGTGGACAGGTGAGCGGACCTTCGGGACGTCCCGCTGTCACGCTAAGAAGGGCACGGCTGCAGACCCGCAGATTCGCTGCTGCAAATTCCCACCTGCAGCAGCGAATCTGCGGGGGGTCTGCAGCCGTAGATATTCATCATGTCTTCCTCGTTCTTCACGGGCCGTGATGCTCTTGGATGAAAACATCTGCCTCTTTAGCTCCTGATCAGCTGATGACAGCTTCAACACACCGCGCTGCTTAACGCACGCATTTCCTTATCAGTAACAGAAACGATCGTTTTGACGTGGGCCGCTGCTGTAAAAAAAGTGAGGCGCGAACCGGAAAAGCTTCTGCCGATCACAATTCAACAACGGATTATGAAAGAACGGATAACGCTCGAAACACGCAGATTCTTCCTGATGTGAGAGGTGAGTCTCCACTTTGTTTTGGTTGTTTTGGCGTCGACATCATCCTAGCGCGCCGACACCTCTTTCTCCCTGGCTGCAGCTGAAGTGTGGCGGTCAGAAAGCCTGTTGCTCAACGTTCGACAAGCACATAGTAACGCACAACCTTCCGTCCCCAGTAACGGTAACGGCGTTGTAACGGCTGGAAAAGTAATTAATTAGATTATTCCGTTACCTATAAAAGAACGCCGTTAGAAACGCCGTTATACTTAAACGGCGTTACTCCCAACACTGGTTATTTGTGAAGATAAAACATCAACATTGCAGTGCAAACAGAGACAGTGGTATAGTTGTGTTACTGTTAGCCAATCAGAGGAGAGATGTCCACACACCAGGAAGTAAGACTCCAGATCCCGGCGTCTGAAGCTACTTTCTCTTTTGGCTTATTTTTACTTCCTAAAACAAGAGCGCCAGAGCTTTTACCCACACAGATCACCTCACAAGGCGTTCATTCCTACATGGGACTGCTGCAGATGGACTCCTTTAAGCTTGAGATGTTGCTATGGGAGTCTAAGCCACACCCACCTTCATCTGCACCAGCTAGTTCACAATCCCCCCCCCCGACTCTACTTGTTTATTTATGTGGCAGCGCGTTTATCCAAAGCCACGGACAACAGGTAACCTACAGGGAATGTTGTGGTCTGTGCGGAAAACCGGAGAACCCAGAGGAAACCCTCGCATGCACAGGGAGAAAATGTAACTACACGCTGAAAGGTTGCAGCCGGGTTTTGAACCTGCAACCTTCTTGCTGTGAGGCAACAGTGCTAACAACTGCACCACCCTGAGGCCTCATGGCCTGGTGGTCCTCTGTGGAATCTGCTGCTTCATTGAACACATCATCTTCATCAGTGACATTTAAAGACAGACACCACAACATGAAGAAGTGTGAAAACTACAGGATTAGGTGTTTTGGGAGGAAACGGTGAGGACTTTAATTATGAGGCTGTCTTCTGCAGGAACAGTTATATCTAAACGTCACCATGAACCGTGTCCAGAGTCTACGGGTTCATCGCTACAGGACCTGAGATGACGTCTTCCAGAATGAAACCATGACAGCAGGATCCCTGAGGAACTCCAGATTTGATCCAATTATCATCTGTTTTCTGTTAGGCTACATTTATGTGAACAATGCCACTTTAACCCACCAATGAACACATGAATGTTAACAAGCATAGCATCTAAAAAAGGTTTTTATAATAATTTCATGATTTCCACTCTTCTGGTTCTACCTCTTTGCAACATCATACCATCTAAACCATCTGAGGACACGCTCAGCCCAAGTCCAGATTCCAAACCAGGTCCAGGTCCAACCATCACGGTCACAAGGAGTCACGTGCTTTTTAAAGCTCCAGTTTGTTCTTCAGCATTCTCATTTCTAACTTTTGGTTCCACTTGGAGCTTCAGGAGCTTTGCTCCATTCATAAACGTATTAACCGTCAGAGAAGATGATCTCATCAACTCTGTAATACAGGTGTGGGAGGAGCTTCAAGTCAGAGATGATCAAAGCAGGAAGTATCACAGGAAATACGGTGTGCGTGTGTTACGGCGCAGCGCTGTGTGTTCCAGCTGAGAGGCAGGCAGGTGAGTAGATTTTCACCGTCTCATCCCAGGAGCAATCCACTACCTGCAGACACAACACAATCATTTCTACATCTCATTTGGTCACAGGGCCAGAGAAGGTTAATAATTATAGTTTGTGTTTACTGAACAAGGACAGCAAAAAAAGATAATGTTACATGTGAGCAGCCAGCGTTAGGTACAGAGGTCTTCTAGCCAGAGACTAATTGGAGAACGTTTAGAAAATAGTTGGAGAATATTTAGAGAACATTTAGAGAGTATTTAGAGAATGTTTAGAGAACATTTAGAGAATATTTAGAGAACATTTAGAGAATGTTTAGAGAACATTTAGAGAATATTAAGAGAATGTTTAGAGAACATTTAGAGAATGTTTAGAGAACATTTAGAGTATGTTTAGAGAACGTTTAACATTTAGAGAATTTTAGAGAACATTTAGAGAATATTTAAAGAACATTTATAGAATGTTTAGAGAACATTTAGATAATATTTAGAGAATGTTTAGAGAACATTTAGAGAATATTTAAAGAATGTTTAGAGAACATTTAGAGAATATTTAGAGAACATTTAGAGAATGTTTAGAGAACATTTAGAGAATATTAAGAGAATGTTTAGAGAACGTTTAGAGAATGTTTAGAGAACATTTAGAGTATGTTTAGAGAACGTTTAGAGAACATTTAGAGAATGTTTAGAGAACATTTAGAGAATATTTAGAGAACATTTATAGAACATTTATAGAATGTTTAGAGAACATTTAGAGAATGTTTAGAGAACATTTAGAGAATATTTAAAGAATGTTTAGAGAACATTTAGAGAATATTTAGAGAACATTTAGAGAATGTTCAGAGAACATTTAGAGAATGCTTAGAGAACATTTAGAGAATGAAATCAACCATTAATGTTGAATCTATTTTTATGAGTTTGAAATCATTCATCAGTGATGAACTCAACACTTTCTAATGTGAAGTCAACAGAAAGGATGAAACATCGAAGCGTTCCACCTGAATCGGCATCCATTGCTGGGTCAGAGGGCCAGTTCTGCCTGGTTCCACATAACCAAACCCTTCATTTGGGTTTTTGTTTGTTTTCAGAACCAAGAACAAAAGAATAAACTGAATGTTGACATTTATTCTTCTGCTTTCATCAAAGAAAAACATAGTAATGCTTTAATCTTGTCATAAAAACAGGACAAAGGCACGACTTCTACTTCCAGTTCTCGTTTTACTCATCTCATCACATCCACTATTACTAGGCTATTAACTAGTTTAAAGTGTTTGTGTGTGAATCAGGACATGACTATCACCTGAGATACATGCATCTGTATGGACGGTGTTATCGTGTCTATACAGGGACCAGACTATACCCTGGATGGTAGCTCAGGAGGTAGAGCAGGTTGTCCAATAATCAGAAGGTTGCAGGTTCGATCTTGGCTCTGACCAGAGAATTCTGCTGTTGTGTCCTTGGGCAAGACACTTAACCCAGCTTCCCTGCTGGTGGCGGTCGGTGGGCCCGGTGGTGCCAGTGTTCAGCAAGTTGACATGTGTCTGCAGGGACATGGCTATCACCTGGTTGACGCGTGTCTGTGGGGACGTGGCTATCACCTGGTTGATGCGTGTCTGTGGGGACGTGGATATCACCTGGTTGACGCGTGTCTGTGGGGACGTGGCTATCACCTGGTTGATGCGTGTCTGTGGGGACGTGGCTATCACCTGGTTGACACTAGTGGTGTGCATCTCTACCTGCCTCACAATTCGATCCGATTCCGATTATCTGCCTAAAGATTCGATTTGAGTCTGAAATGCATCACGATTCTTCACACTAAAATTTTCAATACTTAATAAAAGCAGTAGAATAGTTTTCAATTTCTTTTTTATTTCGATATCCCTGAAAAACAGAACATACGTCTATTCACCTATTCATTGTGGGCGATGGTGGCACAGGAGTTAAGTGCTCGCCCCGTAATCGGAAGGTTGCAGGTTCGAGCCCCGCTCAGTCTATCGCTGTCGTTGTGTCCTTGGGCAAGACACTTAACCCACGTTGCCTGCTGGTGGTGGTCGGAGGGACCAGTGGCGCCTGTGCTCGGCGACCTCGCCTCTGTCAGTGCACCCCAGGGCAGCTGTGGCTACATCGTAGCTCATCCCCACCAGTGTGTGAATGTGTGTGTGAATGGGTGAATGACTGATTGTGTTGTAAAGCGCCTTGGGGGGTTCCAGGACTCTAGAAGGCGGTATATGAAATACAGGCCATTTACCATTCACTATAGCGAGCAACAATTTTTATATTACATATCTATAATTACTTAAATAATATAAGAAAAAATGTTTTCTGTAGAGCAGCTTCAAGATAGAATACAACTGAACTTAAAAATAGTAAACAAATACTGTGTTAAGTGATTCTTTCACATCCAGGATCCCAAAACCGAAATTAGCCCAGACATCCGATTTATATGTAACGGGTGCATCTTTGATTATTGGTAATGTTCGCCCTGTATTCCTGTCCGCCATTTCTGTTTTAGATTGGTGCTAGGTTCTGGACCAGAACCTGATCCCAGAGGAACTCCAGACCTAAAACCTTTAGTGGTCGTGTGTGTAAGGAGGCTCCCCCCGCCCACCCCCCAGTGGTGCTGCTGTTCTCTGAGTCTGAACCACAGGCTGAAGACCGTTCCAGTCCCGGGGGGTCACCTCATGGACGGAGATCTCCGAATCAGTCGGGTAAAACCTGAGGGGCTTGTTAAGAGATGAGTAAGCAAAGCGGCCGAGGGGTGACTCAGCCTCTCCTCAGAAGAGGAATGTCCTCCTTTAATTAACTTTAACAGCCGGTCGTAAAGCGAAGGCTGCCAAGACTGCAGCAAAGCACGAAGAGAGCAAGAGCCACAGAGCCCAAACAAAGAGCAGGAACAGAGACACAGCCAGAGGACCGGAGGGACTCGGGAGGTAAGAAGTGTTTCATGTCTCAGATGGAAAAAAGACTCTAATTAAAAGACTAATGAGCTTCAGCCGCGTCACACGGCAGTTACACAAAACGCTGGTTATCAGCGGTAAACGGGTGCTAACCACTCTGGCTCCATTAATCCTCAACAAAAAACACCTGTTATTAATTACTGTTTAGGAAATGAATGTCCATTTAAAGCCGCCCCCCCCCCCCCCCCCCCCCAGTAGTCCTGCTGAAGAGCTCCTTCCTCACAAACACCTAAAGATTCAGCTGCTGGTCTACAAGAGGACGCCTCAGAAGCTCCTGAGTCCTGCAGCAGGCTCCTTATCTGAGGACCTTCGCTGGTCCAAACACAAACTACTGATGGCGTCGTTTTGTAAATCAGCTTCATACGGATGCTGACATCTCCGTTCAGAGCTTCATTCACACAAATCAGAGCTATTATCATTACACTGGGTTCTGCTGATCAGAACCAGAATCACATCAAACCACTAGAATCCGCAGATCCAGAGGTGAAAATCTGACCCTTCTACCACTTTTATTGGATTTTCTGACTGTAAAACAAAAACAGGATATGAGCAGATTCCCTCGCTGACAGGAAGAGATTCACCGATACGACACACACACACACACACACACACACACACACACACACACACACACACACACACTTTACCCTAACCCGGCACTGCTCTGACCCGTCTGATCAGAACCAGAACCTGCTGAAATGCTGACAGGCTGATGGACAAGAATAGAGATTAGACGATGATCAGGGAGACCGTCTCCAACCTGGAAAACATTTCAGATAACAAATATCTGAAGTGGGAGAAGCTCTGGTCCAGATCCAGAGGCTGTCAGCAGCAGCAGCTTCAGTCTCAACCATCTAAACAAAACATCTGGAATCATCCTCACAAAACCAACAGAAGTGGACACCACCTGACCTTGAGCAGCTGATCTCCCAACAGGAAGTCTCCGGTGTGTGTACCCGTCTCTGCATCAGACAGAACATCTGTAGCAAAGTGAGGACATCCCAGAGCTCTACTGGTTGGTGTTAAGAGGTTTGGTGTGGATTAGGTTTTAGTTATGGTTAGGTTAGGGTTAGGTAATGACGGTCCTCACAACGAATGCTAGACAAGAGTGTGTGTGTGTGTGTGTGTGTGTGTGTGTGGGGGGGGGTACCTGGTTGGGGATGTGCAGGTTAAAGTCCAAACCACACACAAACTCTGAGTGATGCTCCACAGAGTCCAGAAGAGGCGGAGTCCTGCTGAAGTCCCAGAACCTGGACTCACAAAGAGACAGTGTTACTAACGGATCTAAACCAGGACCCTCATTCATCAACCCTACTTAGGATCAGATCTAGGCGCAGGAACGACTTACACGTGGTGTGGTATTTACCATCTAGCACAGCCAGTAGCGGAGCACATCAGAGCCGGCCGGGCTGGGGGCGGAGCTAATGATCGGCCCATAAAGTCTCGATAACCTGATTTTAGCTGTGGCATCCTGTATTTGGTCACTGGGCCTTCAGTGGCGGTTTACAGACCTAATCTGATGGTACAACGGTGGCGGGCTGGCCAGCTGGGAATTCTGGAGGCTTTTTCTAAGCTGGAATATATCTCACAACGAACAGGAATAGCAACTACATGTGCAGCTAGTTTTAATAACCCTAACCCTAACCCTATTATCAACACCAGATGGTTTTTTAACATTCTGATAATAATTCTACGCTGCTTTTGGACACTTGAGCAAATTTACATGTACAGTGTTTACCTGTTTGATTTTATCTTATTTATCTGACTCATCCCACCTCTTAACCTGTTAATGTTTTCACTAAAATAATTATATTATATGGTTACAGAGTTCAGTGGTTTAGTGATAAACTGTACTTCCGGTTCAAGGAAGGATGGCAGATTCACCTTTCCTTCCCATCATGACGTCTGAAATACTCCACGTTTTTGCTATCTTGTTTCTTATCCATCATCAGATTTTTATTAAACAACTTATTTTTATTTTTGTTCAGTTTAATTCAAATTCAAAGATACTTTATTAATCCCAGAGGGAAATTAGAGTATCAGTACACACAATTCAGAGATCAGACACACAGAGGAAAAGACTAGTTACATAATGTCCTAATTTGCAGTTGACTTGCCAGTCTGATCTGTAGTTGCAGCTTTTGCTGCTTCATCTCTTCGTAGCGTGCGATGCTGAAGCTCACCATCAGTCCAACTTGCTCTTTTCTTTTTTAAAGGTGATTTTTATCTATTGTTGCTAGAAGACATAATAAAAGCATCAACTGCCTCATCAGGACCGTCTTTTAGAAGCACATTGTCCCAACGAGTATTCCACACATCCTCAACATAATTATTTTCATTAAAGCATTTATGTGACGTTGAAACTAATATTTTGTGTCCACCTTTGGGAACTGTTGTTTTCCTCACCATAGCAACTAGGTGATGATCACCTACAGGCACTGAAACGGCTTTAGAACAACGATCTTTGATTATCCAGAGTTATCTCTGTAGTTATGCTGCTATAGGCTTAGACTGTTGGAGGATACACTGACCTCTTTTCACACTCTACTGCTTTCTTCTACAATCTGCTCTTTAACTGTATTATTTTCTGCAATTTCAGCTGTTAACTTTATTTTCTCTCTAAGTGTTTTTCTCCCCAGAAGAAGCTACAATGATGCTCTGCTGAGCTGTGGTGGCCTCATGGAGGGGGCCATTGTCTAGCACACTGCTGCTAACCACTTAAACATTATCCCTCTCCTGATAATAACTTTTTGCTTTCCTTGACGTTGGATGTGCTACTGCTAGTTTATCCGTTTAATTATAGATCCACTAGGATAAATACAATAAAGTTTATCTCTCACCAAATAGACTTTTTACTAAGAAATCACAATATAACTATAGACACATTACTTTGTCGTGCGTGTGTGTGTGTGTGTGTGTGTGTTTGTGCGCGCCTGCGCTGTCTTCTCGATCCCCAGTGAGTCGTGGAGGATGGCTGCTTATACTGAGCCAGGATCCTCTGGAGGTTTCTTCCTATTAAAAGGGAGTTTTCCTCTCCACTGTCGCTTTATGCTTGCTTAGTATGAGGATTGCTGTAAAGTCACTGTCACTAGTCAGTGACTTGATGCAATTTGCTGGGTTCCTTATATAGGAAACATTATTTCTGATTGGCTTAATGAACTGACCTGAATTGGAATGTTTATTATGTGAAGTGCCTTGAGATGACTCTTGTCGTGATTTGGCGCTATATAAATAAAATTTAATTGAATTGAATGTGGACGCACTAATCGTGTTTTATACAAATGAAGAGAGACGGCTGTTCAAGTACTTTCTTCTGGAGGTTTTGTTGCAACCTCCAAACAGAACATCATCCAACCCATCACTCTCCGGTTTTTCAGATCTCTTCTTCTCCTCTCTCCTCTGTCCTGACCACATTTACCACCTCTGCACCGTGGTTCTCTTCTACGTCAGCAGCCAGGGCCTCCATCACGCCATCACTCAGGTTTTTAGAGGACGTGATGTGACCAAATATGGTTAATGAGGATGTTTCTGTATGTAAACGACTGAACGAGCACCTGGGTACGCACAGGTGGGATTAACCAGCAGTTGATTGTGGAGGAACATTCGTTCCCCGCATCTTTCATAAATCTGTGTTTGGGCCGTTCGTACCGACGTTCTAGAGGTTATCGAGAGGAAGGAACATAGGAGAGGAAAACAGCCTGGGCCTCTGGATGTCTCATCAGATCAGAACATCTGTAGAAACCCCACCAGAACATGGTTCTGGTCTGGATCAAGTTGTAGATGTGTTGGGGGGGGGGGGTTGGGGTGGAAACACTAGAGCAATCTAGAAAATTAATTTATGGAAAATAAAGATGAAGTTAAAAGAGTGGGCGAGTGAGAGGGTGAGTGGGCCAATAAAACATAGGCTGCAGCAGCCATTCAGACTAATTGGAAGAGTTTTTCTCCTCCTGCCTCAGACAGAGCAGTGTGTGTGTGTGAGAGAGGGAGAGGGAGAGAGAGAGAGGGAGCCCTGACGCAGCAAACGCTCCCTCTAGGCTCATCCACTTTGCAAATGCAATTAAATCATTTTCAGGAGTGACTGCAGCTCCCAATGGGCTCCATTAGGCTTAATACACACACACACACACACACACACAAACACCCCCCCCCCTACACACACACACACACACACACACACACACACACACACACACACACACACACACACACACACACACACACAGAGCCAAGTCTAGACTAAAGTAACCTGAAACACACATTTGTGTCATTCTCAGACTTTTGGTCCCGACGGCAACTCATGTGTCCCCTGATGCAGGTCTGTGTCACATAGACATGACAGTTGGGTTTGGTGGTAGAGTTTCAGCCTGTTTACCTGTAAGTAGTGTTTACCTGTATGTAGGGTTTACCTGTATGTAGAGTTTACCTGTATGTAGGGTTTACCTGTATGTAGAGTTTACCTGTATGTAGAGTTACCTGTATGTAGTGTCTACCTGTATGTAGTTTACCTGTAAGTAGTTTACCTGTATGTAGAGTTACCTGTATGTAGTTTACCTGTATGTGTATGTAGTGTTTACCTGTATGTAGAGTTTACCTGTGTGTAATGTTTACCTGTATGTAGAGTTTACCTGTATGTAGTTTACCTGTATGTGTATGTAGTGTTTACCTGTATGTAGAGTTTACCTGTGTGTAATGTTTACCTGTATGTAGAGTTTACCTGTATGTAGTGTCTACCTGTATGTAGTTACCTGTGTGTAGTTTTTACCTGTATGTAGAGTTTACCTGTGTGTAGTTTACCTGTATGTGTATGTAGTGTTTACCTGTATGTAGAGTTTACCTGTGTGTAATGTTTACCTGTATGTAGAGTTTACCTGTATGTAGTTTACCTGTATGTGTATGTAGTGTTTACCTGTATGTAGTTTACCTGTATGTAGTTTACCTGTATGTAGAGTTTACCTGTATGTAGTTTACCTGTATGTAGTGTTTACCTGTATGTAGTTTACCTGTATGTAGAGTTTACCTGTATGTAGTTTACCTGTATGTAGAGTTTACCTGTATGTAGTTTACCTGTATGTAGAGTTTACCTGTGTGTAGAGTTTACCTGTATGTAGTGTTTACCTGTATGTAGTTTACCTGTATGTAGTGTTTACCTGTATGTAGTTTACCTGTATGTAGAGTTTACCTGTGTGTAGTGTTTACCTGTATGTAGAGTTTACCTGTGTGTAATGTTTACCTGTATGTAGTTTACCTGTATGTAGAGTTTACCTGTGTGTAATGTTTACCTGTATGTAGAGTTTACCTGTATGTAGTTTACCTGTATGTGTATGTAGTGTTTACCTGTATGTAGTTTACCTGTATGTAGTGTTTACCTGTATGTAGTTTACCTGTATGTAGTGTTTACCTGTATGTAGTTTACCTGTATGTAGTGTTTACCTGTATGTAGTTTACCTGTATGTAGTGTTTACCTGTATGTAGAGTTTACCTGTATGTAGAGTTTACCTGTGTGTAGTGTTTACCTGTATGTAGTTTACCTATGTGTAGAGTTTACCTGTATGTAGAGTTTACCTGTGTGTAGTGTTTACCTGCATGTAGTTTACCTGTGTGTAGAGTTTACCTGTATGTAGAGTTTACCTGTGTGTAGTGTTTACCTGTATGTAGTTTACCTGTATGTAGTGTTTACCTGTATGTAGAGTTTACCTGTATGTAGTTTACCTGCGTGTAGAGTTTACCTGTGTGTAGTGTTTACCTGCATGTAGTTTACCTGTGTGTAGAGTTTACCTGTATGTAGTGTTTACCTGTATGTAGAGTTTACCTGTATGTAGAGTTTACCTGTATGTAGAGTTTACCTGTATGTAGTGTTTACCTGTATGTAGAGTTTACTTGTGTGTAGTGTTTACCTGCATGTAGTTTACCTGTGTGTAGAGTTTACCTGTGTGTAGTGTTTACCTGCATGTAGTTTACCTGTGTGTAGAGTTTACCTGTATGTAGAGTTTACCTGTATGTAGAGTTTACCTGTATGTAGAGTTTACCTGTATGTAGTGTTTACCTGTATGTAGTGTTTACCTGTATGTAGAGTTTACTTGTGTGTAGAGTTTACCTGTATGTAGTGTTTACCTGTATGTAGAGTTTACTTGTGTGTAGTGTTTACCTGCATGTAGTTTACCTGTGTGTAGAGTTTACCTGTGTGTAGTGTTTACCTGCATGTAGTTTACCTGTGTGTAGAGTTTACCTGTATGTAGAGTTTACCTGTATGTAGAGTTTACCTGTATGTAGTGTTTACCTGTATGTAGAGTTTACCTGTATGTAGAGTTTACCTGTATGTAGTGTTTACCTGTATGTAGAGTTTACTTGTGTGTAGTGTTTACCTGCATGTAGTTTACCTGTGTGTAGAGTTTACCTGTGTGTAGTGTTTACCTGCATGTAGTTTACCTGTGTGTAGAGTTTACCTGTATGTAGAGTTTACCTGTATGTAGAGTTTACCTGTATGTAGAGTTTACCTGTATGTAGTGTTTACCTGTATGTAGTGTTTACCTGTATGTAGAGTTTACTTGTGTGTAGTGTTTACCTGCATGTAGTTTACCTGTATGTAGAGTTTACCTGTATGTAGAGTTTACCTGTATGTAGAGTTTACCTGTATGTAGAGTTTACTTGTGTGTAGTGTTTACCTGCATGTAGTTTACGTGTATGTAGGGTTTACCTGTGTGTAGTGTTTACCTGTATGTAGGGTTTACCTGTATGTAGGGTTTACCTGTGTGTAGTGTTTACCTGTTTGTAGTGTCTACTTGTATGTAGATACCTGTATGTAGAGTTTACTTGTGTGTAGTGTTTACCTGCATGTAGTTTACGTGTATGTAGGGTTTACCTGTGTGTAGTGTTTACCTGTATGTAGGGTTACCTGTATGTAGTGTCTATCTGTATGTAGAGTTACCTGTATGTAGTGTCTATCTGTATGTAGAGTTTACCTGTATGTAGAGTTTATCTGTGTGCAGTGTTTACCTGTATGTAGAGTTACCTGTATGTAGAGTTACCTGTATGTAGTTTACCTGTATGTAGTGTTTACATGTATGTAGAGTTTATCTGTGTGTAGTGTTTACCTGTATGTAGTTTACCTGTATGTAGTGTTTTCCTGTATGTAGAGTTTACCTGTATGTAGAGTTTACCTGTATGTAGAGTTACCTGTATATAGGGTCTACCTGTATGTAGGGTTTACCTGTAACTAAAGTATTTGAGACTGTGGGATGGTACAAGTTCTCCCCCTTAGAGATCATGGAGGCATCTGAAATCCACATGGTAGGTGGGTTCCCCCTGTGAGAGGCTGGGAAGCTAGAGTCCAGTTAGCCCCCCCCCCCAGCAGTTCTTTCCTGTTTGGACGTCTTTGGGAGGAAAAACTGCAACCTTAGTAACATCGGAGTGACTTCATTCTGGTCAGACTTTCAGATTTGTGCTCGTTGTTGTCCCACCAGAATAAGAAAACTCTTAACATCAAGTCCTCCTGGTCTCTGACCCAGTTACTGGTCCTGGTCTTCAGGGACCAGATCTGAAGGTCTGGAGAGAACATGGTCTTCTGTTTGAAGATGGTGTGGATCAGAACCAGCATGAGGGCTGGGGAAGTGGCCCTCAGCCTGAGTCATGGAGAAGAGCTGGAGGTCCATTTGAATGTGTGCAGAACTACTGGGTTTGATCATGAGAACATCAGGAGTAGAACCAGTTGAAGCCCATGGCCCAACAGAACAAAGAGAACAATCAGCTGACAGCTAAAACAACATCAAACCTTCTGTCAGCTGATTGTTTATCCAGTTTTGTCTTTCACTGAGTGGAAAGATGCCTTTGTGCAATTATTGTGAAAGTCTCTGGGTCAGAGGAACCGAGAAGGATCAGAACAAAGATAAGATGAACCGGGAACATGTACATGAAATTTTAAATATCACACACACACACACACACACACACACACGCACACGTGCACACACACTCACAATCACACGTGCACACACACACGCACGTACATGAGGCTAGACGTGCAGTGACCGTTCACACAGGAAATGAACGTTATCTAGAACAAACAGGTTCTAATTACTCTGAGTCTGAAACTACACCACAGGAACCCTGTCTTCTCCAAACCTGAGCCAGGTCCAGATTAGGGCTCTCTGTGTGTGTGTGTGTGTGTGTGTGTGTGTGTGTGTGTGTGTGTGTGTGTGTGTGTGCGTGCGTGCGTGCGTGTGTGTGTGTGTGTGTGTGTGTGTGCGTGTGTGTGTGCGCGTGTGTGTGTGTGTGTGTGCACGTGTGTGTGTGTGTGTGCACGTGTGTGTGTTTGTGCGTACGTGTGTGTGCATGTGTGTGTGTGTGTGTGCACGTGTGTGTGTGTGTGTGCACGTGTGTGTGTTTGTGCGTACGTGTGTGTGCATGTGTGTGTGTGTACTCTGAGCAGGTGCATCAGTGTTTGCAGAGCCGTGCTGTAATGAGCTCTGAGGTTAAACAATGGAGCAGCTCCGGTGATATTGAACAGCTGATTACTGGTTAGGACCTTAAGGAGGTGAAGGGAGATCTTAACGATGTTTCTAAAGCACATGTAAACGTTACAGTTCAGTTTATGATGGGGCATTATTATTAAAATCAGCTGACTCATTCATCCACCTCTTCTGAGGCCTAGTCCACACGTAGCCGGGGTTTTTTTTTTTAAACGAATATCCGCCCCTCTAAAAACTTGCATCCACACCACCTTGTTTAAAAAAAAACTCTGTCCACACGTACCCGGATAAATACGTTGTTAAGGACAAACCAGACCTGTAGGTGGCAGTACTTGGAGAAGCCAGGTGCCGGACAATAGCCGTTCTTAACCTCCTCCTTCGTCTGTGGTCTTCCGCAAGGAGCAGTAATTCCGCTTGCAAAAACAAACAGGCAAAAAGCGCTTGGACAATTGATAAAGCGAGAGCAACTCTGAGGGCATCCATGCTGTCGGCTAGTGTAAACATAGGTCGCACACGTGATGTCAGCATTTTTTGTCGCAGAAAGTGACGTTGCGTACCTTAAAACTCCGGTTTTGTCCGTCCACACGCAGACACCCAAAACGGAGAAAACGCAGATCTTCACTTTGGCCGGAGTTTTTAAAAAGATCCGTTTTCGTGTGAAAAAACTCCGTTTTCGTGTGGATGACAGGCCAAAACGTAGAAAAATATCTACGTTTTGGCAGATCCCCGGCTACGTGTGGACAGGGCCTGAGACGAAACTGTTGTTGATTCCTTTATTTTCACTAATCAGCTGATCTGTCATACTCTTGATGGGTCCCACAGGACCAGCTCACTGATGTTTACCCATGTTCACACAGGTGAACATGTCCACGTTTGGTTTTTAATAAAGTTATGAAGTGTGTGCACGTTTGTGTGTATGCATACGTGTGTGTGCATGTTTGTGTGTATGCATACATGTGTGTGTGTGTGTGTGTGTGTGTGTGTGTGTGTGTGTGTGTGTGTGTTTAAGAGCCCATAATGAAATTAGCACTCAGCTCAGAGGAAGTGAACCAATGAGAGGCCGGATCAATAATACAATCACACTCAGGCTTTGATGAACAACCTGCTGCTAATGCTTCATCTCCCTGCTTCCTCTTTTGTTGGAAGTTGGCTACATTCCACACATTCTTCTGGAGCTGGGCTCTTCAGCCCAGCCCTGAAGACTCCTTTCCAGCATGTTTTAGTTGTTTCCCTGCTCCAAAACACCTGAGTCACCTGTTCAGCAGCTCATCAGGCACTGCAGGAGCCTGTAAAAACTCAGTCAAGGATGCTGGATAGCGACCCTCGGGGAAGGGAGTTGATCTAAAGCATCCACTGATATGTAGTCTGTGTGTTGCTGTCTTCATCTCACACATCTTCATCATTCCCCCCCCACTCCACCCCACCCCACCCCCACCCACCTCCAGCATCTGCATGTAATCAAATGAGAAGAGAGCAGAACGTCTGATTCCAGCAGGTCAAACAGAAGAAAACAACAAATGTTCTCATGGATTTAAATCCATCGGCCAACCTGGAGAATTCCTGCTTCCTCCTCCAGCTGCTGCTCTGCTTATCCAAAAAATTCACATTTTGTTAAAATCTTTCTTTGTATTTCAAAACCCTTTAACTAATCAAAAGAAGCGTATACTGATTATACACATTTATGTTAGCTTGTCCATATTCATCTAAACCCGTCATCATTCATGTTTTACAGGAAGCTACTGGGGTGTTTTACCTGTATGTCTGCTACGGGCCAGTTTTACAGGAAGCTACTGGGGTGTTTTACCTGTATGTCTGCTACGGGCCAGTTTTACAGGAAGCTACGGGCGTGTTTTACAAGAAGCTACGGACATGTTTTACAGGAAGCTGGCGTGTTTTACAGGAAGCTACGGGCGTGTTTTACAGGAAGCTACGGGCTTGTTTTACAGGAAACTACGGGCATGTTTTACAGGAAGCCACGGGCGTGTTTTACAGGAAGCTACGGGCGTATTTTACAGGAAGCTACGGGTGTATTTTACAGGAAGCTACTGTTGTGTTTTACAGGAAGCTACGGGCATGTTTTACAGGAAGCTACTGTTGTGTTTTACAGGAAGCTACGGGCATGTTTTACAGGAAGCTACGGGCGTGTTTTACAGGAAGCTTCGGGCGTGTTTTACAGGAAGCTACGGGCGTGTTTTACAGGAGGCTATGGGCGTGTTTTACAGGAAGCTTCGGGCGTGTTTTACAGGAAGCTACTGAAATGTTTTACAGGAAGCTACGGGCGTGTTTTACAGGAAGCTACTGAAATGTTTTACAGGAAGCTACGGGCGTGTTTTACAGGAAGCTACTGAAATGTTTTACAGGAAGCTACGGGCGTGTTTTACAGGAAGCTACTGAAATGTTTTACAGGAAGCTACGGGCGTGTTTTACAGGAAGCTACTGAAATGTTTTACAGGGAGCTTCGGGCGTGTTTTACAGGAAGCTACGGGCGTGTTTTACAGGAAGCTACTGAAATGTTTTACAGGGAGCTTCGGGCGTGTTTTACAGGAAGCTACGGGAATTAAGGGTGTCCCAAATCGACAGTGTTCTTTTTGGGACACTGAAGGGCAGGGATTCCCAAAGTGTGGTGCGCGCACCCCCGGGGGTGCGCGAGCTGCCGCTAGGGGGTGTGCGAGGTGAAAAGTGTAATGGCTGCAGAGCTCAGAGAAGTCTGTCATATGTCACCATTAGCGTAGCCAGAAACTCATTACTTACTCAAGAAAAAGTAAGTGGGCACAATAAATGTAATTGAAAACAAGTATATTTTTGAGCGTGTGTCCTCCGCAAGTGCCCTAGCTTCATAATAATAATGCGTCGAGCTTCAGCACTCTGGCCTGCGCACACCGATATGTTCCGTATTTGATCATTTTTAACGGTGTTGGAGGAATCTGAAGGTGGCGAGTCATTCTGGCAGATTGTAATTAACACCCTGCCTCATGCAGGTGTTCTGACATTGTAAACCTCACACACAGAACATTGTGGATGTAACTAAATAAATCAAGAAATGATTCCCATTCAGGCTATTAACAGCGCGCTGAAGATCTGAAGTTCAGAGTGCATCTGTCAGAGGTCAGACGCGTTCCAGCGGAACCACGGCTCACGGGTGCACATGTGAGCACATCTGGGCTGGGCAGAAGTAATTTTACAACATTGGTTTAAATAGCGCCAATAACGAGACGCGGTGACTTGAGCGGCTCATGGAGCTGTGCCGCGCGCACACACACACACACAGATTCAATAAGCGCGCACGCTGCACAAACTCCGGCGCACCGTCAGACTGAAGGCAGAGATGAGCACTGCCTCCTCCGTGATAAAAACCTTTAAGAGGTTTTATAACAACATTTTTCATTCAAGGTCAAATTAAGATATTAGCTTCTATTTTGGGATGACGTATTAAAGTCGGGTCGCTCTAGCCAGTGACTCCAAACCTGACAACTCATGTTACTGCAGCATTCGTTATTCCAGTACGCGTGGCAGCGGATCGCAGATTCAGCCACACCATAAAACAGCAATAAGTCGGTCTGAGGCAAAAGTGAACCTCATGGCTATATCTTTTCCATCTTTTCCCCTATAGACATTTGATTGTGAACAAGTAGGTGATCAGCTCAGGTTTACGCAGAGCAGAAGGAAGGAGAGCACTCTGGCCGCACAGGTTAAACGTTCCTACTTTAAGAAAACCGTTAAATTGCATTTTTTATGTGCTACTGGGCACTCTAAATATTTATTTAAAATTAAATCAAAGGAAATTGTAATGGTATCGAATGTTTATTAAATACTATTTAAAAAATGAAAGTGATGGGGAAAAAGGTCAATCATACTTTTTTAACCCTGTCTGATTAGCTTGACGTCTGATATATATATATATATATATATATATATATATATATATATATATATATATATATATATATATATATATATATATATCCATGCCCTGATGTGGGGGCTGGGGGGTGCGTCGACATGGTCGGGACATAGAAGGGGGTGCGCGGCTAAATAAGTTTGGGAACCACTGCTTAAGGGTATCCCAAACTGACCCTACTCCTTTTGGGATACTTACATGTTCTTTTTGGGACACTCAAGGTTAGCCCAAACTGTCTGTGTTCTTTCAGGGTATCTGCTGGTTTAAGGGAGCCAAATTTAAGACTTTTTTAAGACCTTTTTTAAGGCCACTTTGACCAAATTTAAGCTATAATTTCCAGCTATTGCCTGGAACCGGTGCTAACCACGTCGCAAACGTGGGATTAGCCATCCAGTTACCATTAAACTTGCACTTCCCCATGGCGCGAGCTCCCACTAGCTTAACCAGCTAATGTGCTCATCTAAAATTAGCCCCCTTTCACGACCAACTGAACGTGCACGGTTCCGCTTACGCCAACATCATACACAAAAAAGCTGAACACTAACTAGAAATTCATGAAAATTTTATAGAAATAAAATAATCTTGTTTATTGGGTCGTTGGTCATTTAAGACCTTTGGAAACTGTATTTAAGGATTATTTGTCATTTTTAAGGATTTTTAAGACCTTAAATTTGGAAAAGCAAATTTAAGACTTTTTAAGGACCCGTGGATACCCTGTCTTTTAGGGACACTCAAGTTACTTTAAGTAGCCCAAAATAAAGACACATTTTGGGGCCTATATCTCAGGCTGTGAACATGATAGAGAGGTCTAGTCACTTCTAACATATTCTAAAATAACAATAGTCTGCTATTTCTACAAAAGGAAGGGAGTCAAAAGAGTCTATGGTTTTTAAATGGGAGCCAGAATTATGTGGTCATACGCACGATTTTGGCACCCAAGAGGTCAAAACAGCACCAGAACGACAAGCTATGGCTACCAAACCGTCTGGGCTAACTCGGGGTGATGGCGGCATGTGGAATCGGTGTTTGGTGAAAATAGGTTGAAAAATGCCACGTTGGAGGCCACATGGCAAAAAAGGCGGGAAAACTGCCCTCCAGGCCCAAGCGGACCCTTAAAACATTATGACTGGCACAAGTTCGACGTATGTTGTTCGAACCAGCACCGAGATGAACCAAAAGATTTTTGTACGCTTCGGACAAATGCAAGCCGAACGGCGGCCAAAAAGGGGCTCAAATCTAGGTCGGGCTTCATTTTGGGCCTAGGGTTTTGGCCGTTACTTTTAAATTAATAAAAATAGTAAATTTTTACATAGGGACACGAAATTCACAAAAGTTGTAAAGAAGGATGTGCCGAATCACAATTTGTTGGTTGCACCCCCTTAAGTCGCTCACAGACCTAGTTTGCCCATTAGGGGGTGTAGCCAAAAAAATGTTTTCACTCTCTGGTTCGGGACGTCAGTACAAGCATGAAAATCAACTCGCCTCTTTGATAGCACGCACGGCGCCAGAGTTACACCATTGCCAAACTGCAAAAATCGCGTGCCTTGGGGAGCTATATCTCCGGAACCACAGAAGATTTTGCCACCAAACCACCTCAGGTGGACTCGTGCTCGGCCCCCGAACCCCATCCTCTAAGATGGCATCGCTGGCATCAGAAGAATTTTTTTTCTTCCACTTTGTATCAGCTGGATACAAGTCCTTTTTGGCACGTTGCTTCCCAGACCCTATTTTTTTGGCCAAAATCAGACAGGACACTTTTTTAATTATTTTTTAAATTTGACAACCGATTCCGATTGCTTGGCCCTACAGGGACGATGCCCTACAAAAACGGGACCGATCGGGCGTTCCGTTGAGGAGTTGTGGCCAAAAAGAGAATGATCTCTGGAACCCTAGGTTTCAAAACAGCACCAGAACGACCAGATACAGCTACCAAACCGCCTGGGATAGCTCGGGGTGACGGCGGCATGCTGAATCGGTGTTTGTTTGGTGAAAATCGGTTGAAAAATGCCCCGCTGGAGGCCACATGGCAAAAATGGCGGGAAAACTGCCCTCTGAGCCCAAATGGACCCTTAAAATGTTCCGACCGGCACGAATTCGACGTATGTGGTTTGGGCCAGCACCCGGATGCGCCAAAAAAGTTTCGTACACCTCGGACAAACGTAAGTCGAACAGTGGCCGAAAAGGGGGTCAAATCTAGGGCAGGCTTTAGTTTGGGCCTTTAGCTGTTGCATGTAGGGAATTTTTTGACCCCCTTGCCTTCCTCCGATCTGGACCAAACTTGGTGAGCACTTACAACTTATCAGTAGTGACTCCCGTGAATATGTCCAAATTTTTTTCTCAGTCAGGGACTCATCTACCCCCTGAAAAATGACCCAAAATTCATTTTGGCATACATTTGAAGGAGCACCAAAATGAAGAAGGGCAAAAGAATGCCTGTTTTGTGACCTTTAACCTTTCTGATTGATCTAGCAGCCAGAAAATTGCGTAGGGCGGACCTGAGGGTCACCTGATGCTATAGTCAAAGTTTCAAGTCTCTAGGTTAAGCATAAGCCAAGTTTCAGCTCATTGGGAACTGGGAACTAAATGCTGAATATTAAAGGTACAGCTTAACGAGGTTTACCCTTGCCCTATTTACAAAGCAGAGGAGCAGTGGGCGAGGGGCTCTTAACCCATTTTGATTTTGAGGTATTGGGGATCAAAATGGGACACAGACCATCTTCCTTTTGGGCTGCTTAATGGTAACCCAAACTGTTTTTTCCCCTTCTTTTTAGTCTACCTAACAGTAGCTCAAACCGACTGACTTCTTCTGGGGGAACTTTTAAAATTCCCAAAATGAAGACGCACTTTTTAAAACACAAGGCTTTTTAATTCTTAAAAATAGATAATTTTTGCCTAGGGACATGACTTTCACATACGTTTTATAGAAAGATGTGCCGGTTAATAATTTGTTGACCGTGTAGCTGTCTCAACCAGCTGAGTTCAACATCTTTTTGGACAAAGCCTGCCCTGATGCTCGAGAGCGAGGTACCCTCATCTATGTCGACGACATTCTTGTTCGTCAGCGTACCTTGGATGACCACCTGTCCGAGCTGGACCACATCATGGATCAGCTCGCAGCTGCTGGTGCAAAGATTTCTCTCGCCAAAGGTCAGTGGTGCAGGTCAATGGTTCAGTTTGTTGGCCTCCTTTTGGGACCACAGGGAGTGCAGCCTCAACAGGGCAGAATTCAAGGTGTGACCACCATCAAACCTCCTCCGAACGTCTCGGAACTTCTGAGTTTTCTTGGGGTGTGCAACTATTCTTTCCAGTTCGTAGAAAACTACGCAGAAGTGGCGAGGCCTCTGACTGCCTTTCTGGAAAAGGATGTGCCTTTCGAGTGGACAGTGCAGCAGCAACAGGCCATGGATGACCTGAAGGCCGCGCTATGCTCAGCTCTGTGCCTGGCACTCCCTGATTGTGACAAAGAGTTCCACCTTGAGGTCGGGTTCTCATCTAACTGCTTGAGTGCCTGTCTCTATCAGGTATACGAATGCGACAGGCGTGTCGTAGCATATGCCAGTATGCTCTTGTCCGATCCTGAGTTAAAATACTCTTACTGTGAAAAAGCTTTGCGTTCCACCATGTGGGCAGTTAAACACTTTTCCAGCTACATTGGTGGACAGAAAATCATCATTGAAACTTAACATCAGCCAGTGACCTTCCTTAACAGTCAACGCATCAGAGATGGTGTGGTGACCAACACACGCATTGCGTCATGGCTGTTTGCTCTTCAGAGCTTTGACATTGAAGTACGCTATGCGCAGAATCGCCGTAGTCCTCTTGGCATGGGTCTGGCTGCGTGCCAGCATTGCTCGGATGACGCTGTCGTGTCGGTCCTACCGGCTAACCCTCCCCAGACACTGCTGAACCCCAACCACCACTACTTTGACCAGGCTCTCTGTGTGAACTTGCCAACTGTGTACGTTGATGGCAGTTCCTTTCGACACAGCGCTGAACCTTGTTCAGGCGTGGGTGTTGTTTGGCTACATGCAAACCAGAAAGACTCTGAGTGTTACTAGTTGGGTCCTAAGACCTCACAGTTTGCAGAAATGGCTGGGATCTTGATTGAGCTACAACTCGCTGCTGACCATGGTGTCCGCAAGCTGGTGATCTGCACAGACTCGGACTACTTGCGTCTCAGTTTCATTTGCCATCTACCTTCTTGGAAAAGTAACAGGTTCTTAACCTCTAACCGGAAGCCCGTTAAACATCAGGACCTCTTCATGGCATGTGAAGCCTTAGCGACATGAAATGACATGCAGATCTATTGGCGTAAGGTCAAAGGTCACTCTCGGACACCTGGAACTGATAAGGATCTGAACGATCTTGCAGACTCTCTTGCCAAACAAGGTGCAACTGATGGTACCCCATGGTTCTTCAACCCCTTGTGGCTCCCTGACGATGTGTCTTCTCGGTCAGACCCACCCCGCGTGTGTCCTGACCCGAGCTCAGGCCGCTAAAGTGTCCAACTCTCAACCATCTGATGGCTTTGTGTCCATCCAACCTGTCTTTTCTGAAAACGAACTTGTCAGCCTCCAGTCCCAGAATCCTGCTATCAGTAGGATGATCCTGTACCTTTCTGATCCGACAGCTCATCTGCCTTCTTCTGTCGAGCTTGACTCCGTCCCTGAGCTCCGTGCTGACTTTCAGGTTCGTGTCACGCTGAGGATGGCTGAAGGGTTGCTGATGCATGTCTCCAAACCTCCGTCATCGCCTGTCCTTGTGGCGCCGCCACCCCTAAGGGGGGGCATGATCACGCAAGCTCATGACTCTCCTTCTGCCGGACACAAAGGTGTCAAGGCCACATTCGGTGCCCTGAGCCAGGTTGCTTATTGGCTGGGGATGCGTCGAGATATCTCAGACTACGTCCAGAGCTGTCTGGTTTGCTGTCAATTTCAGCTGTCTAACCCCATCCACAAAGCTCCGTTACAGAGCAAGGGACCGTCCACACCGTGGTCGGACCTGCAATTAGATTGGAAGGGGCCCCTGACCAAGTCCAGCAGAGGTAACAAATACTTTTTGACCATGACTTGTGGATTCACCAAATGGGTTGAATGTCTGCCAGCACCTAACTACACGGCTCAAACAACTGCAATCCTTTTGATGAATCACATCTTCTCCCAGTTCGGCCTCCCCGAATGCGTTAATCCAGATAGGGGAATTCACTTCACCTCTGGAGTGATGGAACATCTTTGGTGGATGTTGGGAGTCAAGGCCAATTTCCACATTGGTTACCGGCCCCAGTCTTCCGGCCAGGTGGAAAGGATGAACCGGACTGTTGTCAGCATTTTAAGGAAATACGTGTCTTCTAGTCACAGAGACTGGGATATGAAGCTTCCGTTGGTCCTTATGACCATACGGGCCACTCCTCATGAGTCTACAGGTGTCTCCATTTGAAATGATGACGGGTAGACAAATGACCCTGCCGCTTCACCTACTGTATCAGTCAGGTCAACCCGGTGCCGCTCCGGCTTATACTAGCAAGCAGTATTTGCAGGACCTGAAAAACCACTTGCCTGCAGCGTTTTCTTTTGCGCAGACAAATCTGGAGAAATCAGCTGAGGGCAGGAAGGCTTATTATGATCAGAAGGCATCACATTCTGAACTCAACGTGGGTGATGAGGCCTGGTTCTACATTTTTGCTCCTAATTCCGGACACACAAATACAACCTCCGGTAAACGTGCTAAGAAACTTTTGTCGAAGTGGTCAGGTCAGTACCTGATAACTGAAAAACTCTCTCTGGTCGTGTATCAGATCAAGATCACCGATAGAAACAAAGACCCCAACTATAAGCGGGCCCACAGGAACCAAATCAAACTGCACAAGGGTTCCACTAATCTGGATTATATTACAACCCAAGACTGTGATAACCCAACTCCCATCACATCAAAAGGGGGGTGATCTCTATTTTCCATTGTCAGTCCCATGGTCCCCCGTTTCAGGTTACACAAGTTTATTTGTTTGTGTGTGTGCATGGTTGTCGTTCCTGTTTATACATGACGTGCAGCCTTGGGTGATTTGAGATGGTCATGCTGTGGGTTCCTGAAGTCAGGTAATGAGTAAGTTTTAACAGTAAAAGGGTTTATTCCACATACTGTTGTGTTATCCAAATGAGTTTTTATTTTCACTAATTTTAATTCCTTATGGGGCACATTCACATAGGTTGATTACTAACTTCACCGATTTACATTTTAGTGCTATTTTTCACTCATATATCTACTTTTATATTGTTATTTACAGTTGACTAAGTTGATAACTTTTGATTAACTTGTTGATTTACCAGTTATGGGCTACAACCATTTTTGCCCTCATTTTGATAACATTTTTGCTTAGTGGCGTGATTCTTCCCTTACACATATTATAAGGTTTTGTTATTTTGTTCTTTTACACCACTTTTTCCAGTACACGTAGTGTATTGCATCTATTTCTTCACTTGGGCTCTGTTCACATAATTGCTTCACATAGTACATACAGGCATATTGACAGGCTTATTTTTATTTGTTGATTTGCATCAAACGCCATTTGTTTGTATCTACAATGAAGTGTCCTGTGTTGTGCTCTCTCTCCTCTGCTGAGTTTTACCGATAATCCTCGATTCCTGGGGGTGGCCCTATGATTCGTTATCGGACTCTGCTGCTTGCTGCTTGGTGTTCTGACTCGTTGGAACTGGCCTGGGATACTTCGTTCGCTGGGACCTGATCTGTTGCCTGCTCGTCTTCTTCCTACTCTGGATTACGCTAAGTGCAATTACAAGGATCAAATTACAGTTTGAATTATTCCCTCCACGTGGAGATACAAAATTCTGCTGCTGCTTGAATTATTCCCTTCCCGTGGATATATTAATGATCTACTGACTGTTGATTTAACCGCTTCCAAAGGAATTATCCGCGAAAGTCCTTCGGTGTGGGGTTCGTTCCTCACCACTTTTGGCCTCTGCCTGGGAAATTGCACCTTGCTTTCTCAACGGAGTCCTTCTGGCCTCTGTTTTGTTCAACGTCAGGTGGTCTCTGCCTGGACCACCATGCCCTTGAAAAGGGGGGATATGTGGCGTCATGAATGTCCTGTTTGACCTAAAGGTCATGATCTGCTGTGTCTGCTCGAGCAGAGACATAAAGTCTCTGACAGGCTAATCTACAAGAGATAGTGGCCAAGGTCTTTCATGCACTCTGCTCATCTGAACTGCTTCACCTCTGTTACAGCTCAAGAAGAAGACGAAGAACTCTCTTTTGATAAACACATAATCAACAACTTTGTTGTCCCCCTTGTCTTCCTCCGATCTGGACCAAACTTGGTGAGCACTTAAAACTTATCAGTCGCAACTCCCGTGAATATTTCCAGATCTTTTTCTCAGTCAGGGACCCATCTACCCCCTGAAAAAAGCCCCAAAATTTTTTTTGGCATATTTTGAAGGAGCCCCAAAATGAAGAAGGGCAAAAGAATGCCTGTTTTGTGACCTTTAACCTTTCTGATTGACCTGGCAGCCTGAGAATTGTGGAGGTCGGACCTGAGGGTCACCTGATGCTACAGTCTTAATTTCAAGTCTCTAGGTTAAGCAGAAGCCAAGTTTCAGCTCATTGGGAACTGGGATCTAACCGCTGAATATTAAAGGTACAGCTTAACGAGGTTCACCCTTGGCCTAGTTACAAAGCAAAGGAGCAAAGCGGTGGGGGAGGGGCTCGTGACCCATTTTCATTTTGGGGTTGGGAAACTTTTTTCCATTTTTGGGAGGGAGTGGGGTGGTCAATGGTCTCTCAGGAAGCTATGGGAATGTTTTACAGGCTCATTAAACTTCAGATGCCCATTTCATCTTCTGTGGCTATAAAAGTAAAAGACAAAACAGCACAAAGGAGCTTCAGGTCAACAAACCTGAGTCCTGAAAAGCAGTATGAACGGGTGCGTTTACCTGACGGTGAAGTCATATGAGCAGGACGCCAACACGGTCGATCGGAATGGACAAAACTGGAAGAAAAAGATCATTCATGATCAATAATTAATCAGAACATAAAATATAAAACAGGTACAAGCTGTTGCTGCGGACATAAAGGCTGTTTGTGAAGCCGACAATCTGGTGTATTAGTCAGACTGAAAATCTGAGGATCACGGTGTAGGGAGAGAGTTATGAACGTTGTTTATTAGCTCATTAACTGTCGGCCATTTTCTGAACACAAATTACCTGACTGCCATTGTTTTTGAGCATTTTACTGTTTTCTTGAAGAGTCAGAGAATATTTTGCACCAAAACTACCAAAAGAAAGTGGAGACTCACTTCTTACATCGGGAAGAATCAGTGTGTTTCTAGCTTTTTCCGTTCTTTTACAATCAGTGGTGGAAGTGTGAGCTGCAGAAGCTTTTCCGTTTCGCTCCTCGCTTTTTTCACAGCAGCGTCCCAAAACGATTTCCTGATTCATGGATTTTCTGCTTCCTGATCACATGACATGTGACACACATGGAAGGATCACAGCTTTAGAGCCGCGATGTTTACTGTCAAGGTGTGGAAGCTCGTTCCCATGCCCCGCCCGTTAAAAAACGCAGTTGACAACTTTAGTCGAATGAGTTAAACAGCCGTGACCAGCAGCTTCACAGAACCAGGATCCACAAACACCAGGTACCAAGGTTCTGACCCGCTGTAACCAGGTGTGGTTCTGACCCACTAAAGAGTCAGTGACGTATTCTGTCCTGGCTGACGTAGAACCACAGAGAGCGGACACACAGACACAACAGACAGACACAACACACAGACACAACAGAAACACAACACACAGACACAACACATAAACACAGCACATAAACACAATACACAACCACAACAAAACCAGAGAACACAAACACAAAACAAAACAAAAATGGAGAGAAGACAGAAAAAAGCAGCGAGGCAGAAAAATCTGGAGATACCAGTGACTCCACCCCTGAGCCAATCATGGCTCCACCCCTTCCACAGTCTCTTACGTGGCATTTCCAGTCTTGATCTGCATGCTTGGACCCACATAGGAGCAGGGACTGAAAGAGGGGTAGAGACCATGGAAACGCTTTGGTACCAGGCTGAGTTGGGGTCATCTTAGCTGAGTAGGTACTGGAAGAGCACCATGAGCACCTGCACCTCCTCACTGCTCCACGACAGACGTTTGTTCCAGTGCACAACAAGGTTTTATCTGTTTTTGTTTGTTATCACAGACTTCATACTTTGTTCTGAACACAAAACAACTCTAAAGCCACGTTTGTTTCTGTGTTGATGAGCTCCTGTAGCCCCAACAACTGAAGGGACTGAAAGCCCGGACCAAACCAAAGATCAGGACTCAGGAGGCGAGAGGAAACATCTGATTAGCTCCATGATGCTGATGATCAGGATCCAGAGTCTGCTGGGAATTCACAATGTTTGTGAGGGGGAGGATATGTTTCTCACACACACACACGCCTTATCCGTGTGTGTGTTTCTATTATGTCCATTAAAGTGGGTGTTTTGATGCTGTCAGGATTCACACAGCATCTCCACAAACACACAACAGATACACACATTCTTAGTCTTAAGGACAACATGCTGTCATACAACATCTGATGGTGTGTGTGTGTGTGTGTTACTGTGTGCATATGTGATTGTGCGCGCGTGCGTGTGTGTGTGTGTGTGTGTGTGTGTGTGTGTGTGTGTGTGTGTGTGTGTGTGTGTGTGTGTGTGTGTGTGAGTGTGTGTACCTTGACTCTGCGGATGGCGTAGGTGTGTCCCTGCAGCTGATTGACAGCTTGTTGGACGTTCCTCAGGTCCCACACACACACGCTGCAGTCCACTGAACCCGTGGCCACAATGTTCTGCAGGAATAGACAAAGAAACGTTTGACGAGTGCAGAAGGAACCACACTAATTATTCATCTGAAAACGCTGCGTTTCAAATCACTGATGGGTTCCTTTTGTTGCACATCTGTTACACAATCATGATTTCACTAAATACGGTTGTTAAATCCACACTTCTGAAGCTGCTGTTGAAGCTTTTTATGCATTAGTCTGAATCTTGTATTTAATGTAAATAAACGTGTACAGGTCTGTGGTTCAGTCTCACCTGGTCATATTTACACCAATCACAGCTGAGGACCTCAGCACTGTGAGCAGGGATGGCCAATCGACACGCTCCGGCATTCACATCCCAGATCCTCAGGGTGCCGTCACCTACGAGCAGACAGGCCACTCATGTTAACCCTTAGCTGGTGTTTGAGAACGATGACCCTCCACCAGCCCAGGGCGACCAGGCCCGTAAATAGGAAGTAAACCTCCAGCAGACAGTTCATAAACCTGACTGGACACCCCCCCCCCCCCCCAGGAAATGGAAATCCTACAGCAATGTTTCCATCCCTCCCAGATAAATGAAGGAGAATATAGTTCATATTTGCATTCATATGAATGGTGCATCACCAACAGCTTTTGGGAGGATTAAAGTAAACGAAGCAGAAGGAGGTGAAGATGAAAGGAGGTCTGAGGTTAATCGAGTTCTTCAGATATCAGCTCCAATCTTCTCTGAACTCATTTAAATCAAACTTTAAGTTCTTATCTCCTCAGAAAGCAGCGAGAGTTCAGTTAAATCTTCAGGGACAGGTCTGAGATTCTGGTTCTGTTCCAGCTGGACCTTCATTCTTAATCTGTATTTTACAGCCTGATTGTGTTTCAACCTTCTGATTCTGGAGGAATGAGACTAAACCCTCGTTTCTGAGGAGGTTGGACCCGCGGCTGGATTCATCCTGACCCCAATACTTCGGTTCCTGTTTATGAGCTTTCAAAGCCCCGAGTGGTGTTTCTGCTGTAGCCGTGAGTCGTGAAGAGATAATGAGGAAGTCTGGGAAGTTTTCAGATGGTCCGGAACGTCTGAGGACAGAAACGGTGAGGAGAACCTGAACGTGTCGCCTCCACCGTTGCAGTCATTACATCCTGATTGTTGCAGCAAAGAGATTAAAGAGCAGGTTGAGTCCTCCTCCAGAGAGACCCCCAACACACACACGCGCGCACACACACACACACACACACGCGGCCACACACACACACACTCTCACTCACACACACGCAAGTACACACACACACACACGCACACGCGCACACATAGACACAGAGTAACACACACACACACACGCACGCATGCACGCACACACGCACGCAAGTACACACACACACGCGCGCACACACAGACACAGAGTAACACACACACGCACGCACGCACGCACGCACACACACACACACACAACACACACACACACAGTGTTTGAGGATGCTGAAGAGTGAACTGTGGCGGACTGGTTTACTCTGATGGGGCTGGTACTGGTCTGTAGACCCAAACCCGGTCTAGGTTAGGGTCTACAGAAGATGTTTAAAGTTCTGCTGCAGCCGGATCCGATCCGATGGTTCTGTCTGGTTTCTACTCCTGCTGATGGATAATCCGAGCTGACATTTGCATTAAAACCATTCATGTGTTTGCTTTCTTTCCCGGCGAGCGTGTAGGCGACGGGAACGAACGCTGCAGCGGTGTCTTTCACCACCGTTTCCACGATTGTTTTATTAAGCAGAAGAAGAGCAGATCCACCACCTTCACAGCTTATTGTTAACAACACAAACCCTGGAGCACACATTACAAGCAGATGATAACCATCCAGCTGCTTTTATTCTCACAGCTGCAGCTAAAGTGCAGAAAACAGAAAAAGGTGAATTTCTGCCAGTTTGGTTTATTTAAATCTGCTCAGCTGGAGATCGGATGTATGATTCTGACAACGATGGCTGCATTACCGATGCTCCTCTTATCTACAACAGGTTATTAAGGGTTAGGGCCTGTCAGAAGTCCACAGGAGACGTTTTTCAGCTCTTTTATAAGAATCGGAGCGCTGGTCGTTGTCATGGGGGTCTGTAGGAATGGTGAAGACAGGAAATGGGAGTTCTGTTCCTTTAGGTTTCATCCTGAAAGCTGGAATACTTTGTAAACAACTCGGGAGGAGATCTGGAGGCGAAAGCGGAGCTTAACACAAACAGACGCGATGCTGGAGGAGAAGATATCATGTGGAACCGAACCAAAGTGGGTGAAGGCAGAGGAAAGGGGGGTGATAGGAGAAGAGGTGCATGGGAAGCCCTGATAAGCTCATCAGAATCAGCTGACTGACTTCCTCGTATCTCTGATGTCCTCGTGCTCCTCGGCTGCAGCCTCTAAAGCTAAACGCCACCAGAGGGGAGCCTTCACGCTGAGAAAAGACACTGTGTGACAACAAGGAGCTTCCATCCAACAGAACCAGTTGGTAATTCTTCTACTTGATACTCGAGCTGCATTAAAAGAAACAGAAAGAGCTGCTACGGGTCAAACACAAAATCAAGGAGTCAGTGTTGAGACAAATTCCTCAATGTCTCATTTATGTACATTTTTATCTACGTTATTATACATACACACACACTACCGGTCAAAAGTTTTAGAACGCCCCAATTTTTCAGTTATTTACTGTAGTTTAAGTCTTTCAAGTCCAATGAAGCTAGAAAGGTACAAAGTGAAGTGGTGAACTGTCAGAGGTTAAAAAAAGGTAAGGTTACTATAAACTGAAAAATAATGTACATTTCAGAATTACACAAAAAGGCCTTTTTAAGGGAACACGGCTGTTCTGCAGCAATGGAGGTTGATCAAGCCTTGAAAGCTGGTGCTGCTAATTCCCACAGGTGTTCCAACTGTTCTGGATTACTTCCAATCCCCTCTGTCTGCATAAAAGCAGTGTTGGAACATACTGTGGTACCACACCCTCGTGAGCATCAGTTGAACAGTATTGTACTGCAGATAATAGTGTGTTGCTACAAAAATGGTGAGAAAAAGGCAATTAACTATGGAAGAGAGACAGACCATCATAACACTTAAATGTAGGTCTTTCCTACAGCGAAACAGCAAAGAAAGTCAAGGTGTCAGTGAGTACAGTTTCCTTCACCATCAAAAGGCACTCTGGGGCAAACTCTGACAGGAAGAGGTCTGGCAGACCCAACGCCACAACCGCATCAGAGGACACGTTTCTGAGAGGTAACAGCTGATAGGCGGCTCACAGGACAACAGCTTCAAGCACAGCTTAATAGTGGTCGTAGTGAGCAAGTCTCAGTTTCACCTGTGAACAGAAGACTTGGAACTGCAGGTTTGACAGGATGAGTTGCAGCAAGAAAGCCACTGCTAAGATGTCAGAATAAGAGAAAGAGGCTTCCCTGGGCCATGAAACACCACCTTTGGACTACTGAAGACTGGAAGGAGGTATTATGGACTGATGAATCCAAATTTGAAATCTTCGGTTCATCACGCAGGATCTTTGTACGCCATCGAGTAGGTGAAAGGATGGTTCAGTGTGTGGCGTCAACTGTCAAGCATGGAGGAGGAAGTGTGATGGTTGATCTTGCTCTTACAGCCAAGCATTACAAGGATCACGGCTGCTGAAGTTTCAGTGTAGGAATCCTTATCAATGCTGCATTCACATCTTCAAGGATTTCTGATGGTACTTCACTTAGCTGTTGTAGCTGGCATCGGGGTTGCCTGGTGTTTATTTGCACCATCCCGTCTCTCAGGTCAGTTGCTGCATTTCACTGGGGCTTCATACCCAATCTCTGGATGGGGAGTTGATGTTACCTGCCCTCTGACCTTGTGTCCTGGCTTGCCCCTTGCCGTAGCATTTGCGTTGTATCTCATCAATCTCAAGTTGTGATAGCAGTCTCCGTTTGTGGGTGCTGGAACACTGGGCTACTAGTTGTTTGGCTGCTAGTGTTGAGTCGAGTTTCGACGTAAACGTTTTCCCACATCCTCTGCATGTAATCCCTCCAACTAGGGTTACTGGAGTAGCAGCATTCCCGCAGATCCAGGCTCTCGCGTCTCACCCATTTCCATTTAGTTCTACTTACCCACTTTTTGCTGTGGTTCCCCAGCACCTGACGCAGACCTTGTTTGGCGGGGCAACCACGGGCGTCACACCCGTGGGGGATGTGGGTGTTACACTTTTTCCAGTGAGGAGGTTAAACAGCCACAGTTTTCCTGCAGCTTAGCTCTAAAACTTCATATCAGCCCGGTCCTGCCCTCTCCCCCTCCCTCTCCCGTTGCACCTCTGTGCTCCAGTGTTACGTCAGTATTCCGGTCAGTTCCATTGTTCAAACGCGATTTCCCACCACTCTGCACCGTCCAAGCAGCAAAAACGTGCACGCTCATTGCAAGCTCGTTCCCGCGGTGCGCTCTGGTTTTGGTTTTATACAAGCCACAGATCTAAATGATAAATGATAAATGATCCGCACTTGTATAGCGCCTCTCAGAGTAAGGACGCCAAAGCACTTTACACTACAGTGTATCATTCATCCATTCACACACACACATTCACACACTGGTGGGGATGAACTACGATGTAGCCACAGCTGCCCTGGGGTGCACTGACAGAGGCGAGGCTGCTGAGCACAGGCGCCACCGGTCCCTCCGACCACCACCAGCAGGCAAGGTGGGTTAAGTGTCTTGCCCAAGGACACAACAGCAGAATTCTCTGTCGGGAGCCGGGATCGAACCTGCAACCTTCCGATTACTAGACAACCCACTCTACCTGTTGAGCTACTGCTGTCCAGGTACAGCCTAAATTGTGTGTTTATTTAAGAAAATGTTTTAGTGCCAACGGAATATATATTACACACACACACACACACACACATATATATATATATATATATATATATATATATATATATATATATATATATATACTTGTTTGATGTCAATAAACTACTGCTAACCTCTGGGTAACGATGACCTGATAAAGTAAACTTCACCCACGTGAAATCCTACTTAATTAAATAATGAATTCATGTTTGTGCCACAGAACCAGCCCGGAACCATTTTTCTAACAAGAATCCGGACCTTCAGATGAAACAAAGACATGTTTGTGAATTTCATCTTTTTCCTAACATGAGAACATTTCACAGGGCATCTTGTGACAGTGGTGGTGCTGCTGGAGCCACTTCTTCACCAAACGTCTTCGTGTGATGTTTGTTGTTCTGGTCCAAACCAGCAGAGATCTGAGATGTTATCAGATCCAAATTCTGTTTGCTCCTGAAATAACGGAACGGAAAAAGATTCCTGCAGAGGAAACTGACCTAAAGTTGGTCTTTAGGGCCTTACATGGACAAGCACCATCCCTACACCCCCAGCAGGTCCCTGAGGTCCAGTGACCAAAGCCTAATGGTTGTGCAGCACCAGGCTAAAGGTCAAAGGTGACAGATCATCTGCTGCTGTGGCCCCCAGACTCTGGACCTCTCTCCCCCTGAGCCTGAGATCAATGGACTCAGTGGTCTCCTTTAAACTCACCTATTCAGGCTTTGGTGGGACCTTCATCACCTCCCTCTCCTGGTTCTGCCTTTCCCAGGATCCACAGATTTCCCATTTTCCTGTTCATTTTCTCTCTCTCTTTACTTACTTTTTAATCACCAATTTCTTTCTTATTTTTATGATATTTTAATCACTTTTTATTTTTAAATGTTTATTTTTGTGACGCACTTTGTGGTTTTTATCCTGAGGCACTATGTAAAAGCTTGTTTTATCTCTTACTATTTAAAAGCTAACTAGCCTGACGCTAACCAGCAGGTAATCCTTCAGTTGTCTAAAAGTGGACTCGTGCTTCAGAACCAAGCCTCGCCTAAATAGTCAAATATGCACCAATAAGAGACGACTGGGTTCCAGATCCCGATCCGACATTCCCACTGGCTGATGGTTGCTGGTGTTCCTTTACAGAACTGCTCATCACAGAGGTTGGTAATTCAGATCCGAGTCTTTTACCCCTGAAGGTGGGAGCTGAACCCAAACAGAAGTAGAGCTCTGCTCCCCCGTGGAGCTGCTATTGGACCATCTGAATGATGTCACCAAATGAAAGCGGTTGGGTTTGTGGCGCTGATGAACATCCTGACATGGAGCCACCATGTTGTCAGTAAATGAAGAGCAGCTCCAGTCTGAGAGGTTCCAGATCCCTGGAGGGGTCCAGAGGTCCGACCCCCCCCCCCCCCCACCGTCTCATCACTTAAAGTAAAACATCGATGAGGAGAACGAGTGCGAGCCACTGAGTTTTCACACTTCACTGATTCAGAAAAGCTGCTGTCGTGTTTCCACAGAGCCTTCCTTTCATCCCCATCGATCCCTGCTGTCCTCTCATTACCGCTCCGACCGGGCCTGCAGCAGAACCCGGACAGAAGTCCTCCATCAGCACCGGCCCAGTGTGTGGGTGGGTGTGTGTGCGCCAATCACAACCATTAAGGATTGCATCCACCAAATATAATGACTCCGTTGCAAGTATTTCTACCTTGACAAGCCTGTTTGTCTTTCATTTGACTCGGGTACTGTCATCATCGCCCTGGGAGGAACCCGCCCAGAACCCGCTCAGCCCGGCTGTTTAGGTTCTGATGTTTATCAGTCGTGTCTGGAAGCAGAAACAGATGTGCTGCAGCCATCCCCCGGGCGTGCGTGCCTGTGTGTGTGTGTGTGTGTGTGTTA
This sequence comes from Nothobranchius furzeri, assembly GCF_043380555.1. Lineage (NCBI taxonomy): Eukaryota > Metazoa > Chordata > Actinopteri > Cyprinodontiformes > Nothobranchiidae > Nothobranchius > Nothobranchius furzeri. Next base: position 17,196,531 of record NC_091742.1, read on the forward strand.
GACCCTGCACACACGTCAGCACTGCAGGTACAGATCAGGTTCTGATGACACCAGAACCTGTGAGTAATCATCACGTGACACGATGACATCACTTATAATAAACACTTATTATTTTTTATTAGGGTCACTTTAGTCGGTTCTCTGGGAAGGAATCCACGTCTGTGTGAATATTCTCATGACTTACTTTACCTGGTAATTAGTTACTTTTGTTATATTATAAAGTAACAACAAGAAACTCCTGAAGATGTTTAAAGTGACGTGCCACAGGCACCTGACAGGCTGAAGCCTTAAAGGATAGTTCGATCTGCCAACAAATGAGAACTTCTCTGATGTTTCCGTGGTAACGAGGATCGCTTAAAAGAGTAAAGGCACACCTCCCACAGCAGAGCCGCTTGTCTGATGTGTTTGATGTGGCGGTGCGCGCTGCAATGTGAGGAGCCAGGTGCCAGGTAGCTCCAGCCCACCCCGACGCTGGTTAAGCTCATACCTAAACCCAGACCACTAACAAACTACTGGTCTAAACACCGAAGCAGTCACACAGACAGCAGGTCAGTGAGACTCCTGCCCCGTGTGACCTCGGCGACTCTAAATCAGGGTGAAGCTGCACGCTGAGCAGCTGATGGCAGTCATCCTTGACTGGCCCACAAGATTTGATTGGCCACACCCTTCCAGGAAGAAAGAAAAAAGACTGACGCTGTTTTGGAGCACTCAAATGATTGTTTTGGTCTAAATTCGCCTCAGCTGCATGTTGTCCACGCATCTCCACTCAAACCCACAGAAGAAGGAGCTTAAAGTGGAACTGTTGTTCAGCACCCTGGGCCAGCGGGGCGGGTGTGTGGCCCAAGGCACCAGACCAGAGAGGAGAACAAA